>NC_135832.1:3432663-3732663 GCF_964213995.1 Mustelus asterias | reverse complement strand
TCCTCGAAAAACTCGATCAAGTTAGTGACACACGGCCTCGCCTTCATAAAATCATGCTATTTACCACTGAGAAGTCCATTTGTTTCCAAATGTTATTAATTCTTGTCCCTGAAAATATTTTCCAATCATTTCCCTACAATTTAAGGAAGGCTCACCGGCTTATAATTTCCTGGATTATCCCTTCTGCCCTTCTGAACAATGAAATAAGATTGATTCATCTCCCGTCCTTTGGAACCTTACCCGGAGCCAATAAGGACACAAAGATTTCTCTCAAGACCCCAGCAATTTCCTTTCTTGCTTCGGTATTTTGAACTGCTTCGGTATTCTGGTGCCGATCTCATCTGGCCCAGGTGTCTTATTTACCTTAATGCGTGGGCTTCCATGGGTGTATGTTTCTGTGTCTCGAGGAGCGCTGATGTGTGTGCGAATATTTTCCTGTTTCTCTGGGAGAGCGTGTGTGCTTGGGTGTGTGTTCCTGTGTCTCTCGGAGAGTGTGCATGTGTGCGCGGTTGTTTCCTTTATCTCTAGGAGAGTTTGTGTGGTCTTATCTGCGTTCCTTTGAGTCCAGGAGAGCTTATATGTGTGCGTTCGTTCCCTTTGTTTCTAGAATAATTTGCATGGGTGCGTTTGTGTTCCGGTGATTCTTGGAGACTTTGTGGGAGTTTGTTTGTGTCCCTCGGTCTCGAGCAGAGTTTGCGAATGTGTTCGTGGGTCGGTACGAGAGTCTGTGTGTGCGCTTGTATTCCTGTGTCTCGAGGATCATATGTGTGTTTGGTTTTGTGTGCGTGTGTTTCGAGGATAGTTTATGTGTATGTGTGTGTGCTCCCGTGTCTCTAGGAGAGTTTGAGTGTGTGTGTGCGTGTTTTCCTGTGTCTTTAAGAGAGCTTGAGTGTATGTGCCTGTGTTTCCAGGAGAATTTATGCATATGTGTGTGCGTTCCTTTGTCTTTAAGAGAGCTTGAGTGTATGTGCTTGTCTTCCTGTGTTTCCAGGAGAATTTATGTATATGTGCGTGTATTGCTGTGTTTCTAGGAGGGTTTGTGTGTTTGCATGTGTTCCTGTGCTTCTGGGAGAGTTTGTGTTCATGTGTCTCGAGGAGAGTTTGTTTGTGTGTGTCTCTGTTCCTATGTCTGCAGGAAACATTGTATGTGTGTGTGTGCGTGTGTGTGTGCGTGAGAGTGTTTGTTTTTCTGAGTCTTCAAACAATGTTTTGTGTGTGGGTTTGTGTTCCTGTCTCTCGGAGTTTGTGCGGGTGGATTTGTGTTCCTCTTCCAATAGGTTTATTTGTGTGGGATTCCGTTCCTGTGTCTCTAGGGTGTGTGTGTGTGTGTGTGTGTGTGTCTGTGTGTGTGCTTGTTTTCATATGCCTCTAGAAGAGTGTGTCTGTGTAGGTTTCTGTTTCTGTATCTCTAGAAAGGTTTGTGTGCGTGTTTGTATTCTTGTATCTCTGGGAGAGTTTGTGTGCGTTTGTATCCCTGTGATTCTGGGAGAGTTTGAATGTACGTGCCTTTGTTCTATTGTCTCTTGAACAATTTGTGTGTGTGGGTTGGTGTTCCTGTGTCTCTAGGATAGAGTGTGTGTTTATGTGTGTGCATCTGTGTGTGTGTGTGTGTGTGTGTGCACGCCTGTGTGTGTGTGTCTGTGAGCGTGTATTTTGGCGTCGCTAGAAGAGTTGTGTGTGTTTGTGTTCCAGTGTCGCTAATAGGTTTGTGTGTGTGTTGGCCTGTGTCGCTCAGAGAGTTTGCTGTTATGGGTTTCTGCTCCTGTATCTCTCGGAGAGTTCGTGTCGTGTGTGTGTGTTTCTGTGTGTGTGCGCGCGCACGTGCGCGTTTATGTTCCAGTGTCTGCAGGAGAGTTTGTGTGACGATGTTTCTCTTCCTATGTCTCGAGGAGAGTTTGTGTGAATGTGTTTGTGTGCCTGTTTCTGTCGGAGAGCTGGTGCGTGTGCCGGTGTGTTTTTGTGCTTCTGTTCCTCTGTCTCTAGGAAAATTTATGTGTATGTGGGTTTGTGTTCCTATGTCTCTCGGAGAGTTTGGGTGTGTGTGTGTGTTTGCATTTCTGTGTCTCAGATGTTGTGTGTGTGTTTTTGCGTGTCTCCCTCTGTAGGACCTTTTAGGAATTGTGTTTGTTTGCATACCTGTGTGTCCAGGACAATGTGTGTGTGTTCATGTTCCTGTGTCTCTGCAAGAGTGTGTTTGCGTGTGTGTGTGCGCGCGTTCCTGTGTTTGTAAGAGGGTTTGTGTGTGTGCTTGTCCGTTTGTTTATTTTTGTCCGTCCCGGAGCGTTTCTGTGCGTGAGTTTGTGATCCTGTGTCTCTGGGAATTTTTGCCAGTGTCGGTTTGTGTTCCTGTGTTTCTAGGGGAGAGTGTGCATGTTTGTGCGTTTCTGTGTCTGGAGGATGGTTTCTGTGTGTTTGTGTTCCTGTGTCGAGAGGAGCATTTATGTGTGCGTGATTGTGTTACTATGTCTCGAGGAGAGGTAGTGTGTGTTGGAATGTTTTCTTGTGTCCATAGCAGAGTTTCAATGCATATTTGTGTTCCTATGCCTCGAGGAGAGATCTTATGTGGGGGTTTGTGCTCCTGTGTCTTCAGGAGAGATTGTGTGTATGTGCCTGTTCCATATCTGCGGAGAGCATGTGCATATGTGTGTTTATGCTCTATGTGTTTCTGGGATAGTTTGTGTGTCTCTTTGTTCCAGTCTCATTATGAGAGTTTGTGTGTCCTGTTTCTGTTCCAGTCTGTCGAGGAGAGTTTTGGTGTGCTGTTTAGTGTCCCTGTTTCTCTCGAAACGTCCTTGTGTTTGGGCGTCTGCTCCTGTTTGCCTGTTTCTAGGAATGTTAGTATGGGTGGGCTTTTGTTCCTCCGTCTCTACGTTTGTATGTGTGGGTATGCGTTGTTTTCTATTCCCTTGGAGAATTTATGTGTGTGAATTTGCGTTCCAATTTCTGTAGCAGCCTTTGTGTGTGTGCTTTTGTGTTCCTCTGTCTCTAGAAGAGTTTGTGTGTGTGGGTTTGTATTCCTGAATGTCATGGACATTTAGTCTGCGTGGGTTTTAGTTCCTATGTGTCTGGGAGAGTTTGTGTGTGTGTGTCTGTATTCCAATATTTGTAGAAAGGTTTGTGTGCATGTGTGCGTTTATGCTCCTGTGTCTCGAGTTCATTTACGTGTGTTTGTGTTCCTGTATCTCCAGGAAAGATTGCGTGTATGTGTTTGTGTTCCTGTGTTTCAAGGAAAGTTTGTGCGTGTATGTTTGTGTTCCTGTGTCTCTAGGTGAGTTCACATTTGTGGGCGTGTGTTCCTTTGTCTGTCGGAGAGTTTTTGTATGTATGTTTGTGTCTGTCGGTTTGTGCTCCTCTGTTTCTAATAAAGTTTGTGTGTGTGTATATATTTGTATTCATAGTTCACTAGGAGATTTTGTATATATGTTTTATTGTTCCTGTGTCTCTTGGAGTGTGTGTGTGTGTGTGTATGTGTGTGTTGTGGTCCTGTCTTTGTAGGGAAGTTTGTGTGTGTGTGTTTATGTTCCTGTGTCTTTCGAGGAGTTTGTGTTTGCGGGTGTTTGTTCCGATCTGTATAGGAGAGTTTATGCGTGCGTGTTTATGTTTCTGTTTGTCGGAGAGTTTGTGTGTTTGCCTTCCTGTTTGTCTCGTACTGTTTGTGCGTGTGTGGAAGTTTGTTTTTTCTGTATCTCTGGAATAAATCGTGTCTGTGGGTTTGTGTTCCTGTGTCTCGAGTGAGTTTGACTGTGTGTTTGCCTGTGTCACAAGGAGAGTTTTTGCGTGTGGGTTTGTGTTTGCTTGTTTCTCGAGAAGAACTTTAGTGCGTTTTTAACTAACTTTGTGTCTCTCAGAGAGTTTGCATGTGTGGGTGTGTGTTCATGTATATATAATTCTACGATTCTCGAAGTGACTGTCTGCGCGTGTTTGTGTCTTTATGTTTCTGGAGAGATCGTGTGCATGTGTGTGTATGTTCCTGTGTCTCTCGGAGACATTGTGTGTGTGTGTGTGTGTGTGTGTGTGTGTGTGTGTGTGTGGGTTTGTGTGTGTGTGTATATATATCTGTGTGCCAGTGTGTGTTGCGTCTGTGAGTATCTGTATGTGTGTGTGTGTGTGTGTGTGTGTGTGTGTGTGTGTGTGTGTGTGTGTGTGTGTGTGTGTATGTGTGTTTGTAATTCTGTGTCTCTAGGAAAGTTTTGTATGTGAATGTGTGTGTTCCTGTGTCTCGAAGAGTATTTGTCTGGTTGGGATTGTCTTCCTCTGTCTCTAGTTTGTGCGTGTGGGAATGCATTCTTGTGTCCGTAAGTGAGTCTGTCTGTTAATATATTTATGTTCCTATTTGTCTTGTGTAAACTGTGACCGTGGATTTCTGTTCCAGTGTCTCCGGGAGATTGTGTCCTTGTGTGCACATGTTCATTCGTCTCTGGAATAATTTATGTGTGTGAGTTTATATTTCTGCATTTCCAGCAGGGTTTGTGTGTGTGTGTGTGTGTGTGTGTTTGTGCGTGTGTGTGTGTGCGACTGAGTGTGGGTGTTTATTCTTGTGTCTCTAGGAGAGTTTGTGAGTGTGTTTGTATCCCTGTAATTTTGGGAGACGTTGGATGTATGTGTTTCTGCATCTCCAGTCGAGTTTGTATGTGTGCGTGTGTGTTTGTGTGTGCGTGTGTTGCTGTGCCTCTATGAACGTTTTATGGCTAGGTGTACGTTCCTTGTCCCGAGAGGAGTTTGACTGGGTGGGATTGTCTTCCTCTGTCTCCAGGAAAGGAGAGGGGGGGGGGGGGGTTGTGTTGCTCTGTCTCGAGGTCCAATTACAAGATGGCGCTGGAGCCATCTTGCAAGCTGTGCCCGACAAACCTTCTAATTATGTGTTTTTCTCTCGTTCACTCTCTCATTCCCTATGAACGGTATGCTTTGGCTTTATAGCACGCAAGAAACGATACTTTTCACTGTATGTGAGTACATGTGACGATAATGAATCAAATCAAATAAAATCAAAAGGTTTATGTGTGTGGTTATGTATTCCTGTGTCTCTAGGAGAGTTTGTGTGTGTGCGTGTGTTTCTGTTTCTCGAGAGGACATTGTGTTTTTCTGTGTCTGTGTGTGTGTGAGTGTGTGCGTGTGCATGTGTGTGCGTGCGTGCTCACATGTGCGTGTGTGAGTGCATGCATGTGCACGTGTGTGCGTGCATACGTGCTCACATGTGTGTGTGTGTGTGTGTGTGTGTGTGTGTGTGAGTGTGTGTGTGTGTATTTGTGTTTCTTTACTGAAAGTGCTCACATCTTCGCCAGCCTGCGGTGTGGAGAACAAATTGAATCTAGTCATGAAGGAAAAGAATGCATGCTTGAGATCTCGGCAACTATAACTAGATAAAGCCTATCAATAATACAGAGAATGTATAAAACAGGACGGACGGAGGAGAAAAAGGTGTCACGAACTTTCATTGGCAGGCAGGGTCAAGGAGAATCCGAAGGCAGTTTATTCATATATTAGGAACAAAGTGTAGCCAGAGAAAGAGTTGGTCCATTCAAGGGCCATAAGAGGCAAAGTTTGTCTGGAAATCAAAGAAATGTGTGAGATACTTAATGATTACTTTGCATCGGCATTCACAAAGGAGAGGAATGCATTGGCACATCGATTGATCTTGCTTCAGAGGGTTATGCAAACCTTATTCATAGAATTCATAGAAACCCTACAGTGCAGAAGGAGGCCAGTCGGCCCGTCGAGTCTGCACCGACCACAATCCCACCCAGGCCCTACCCCCACATATTTTACCCGCTGATCCCTCTAACCTACGCATCCCAGGACTCGAAGGGACAATTTTTAACCTGGCCAATCAACCTAACCCGCACATCTTTGGACTGTGGGAGGAAACCGGAGCACCCGGAGGAAAACCACGCAGACACGGGGAGAATGTGCAAACTCCACACAGACAGTGACCCGAGCCGGGAATCGAACCCGGGACCCTGGAGCTGTGAAGCAGCAGTGCTAACCACTGTGCTAAAGTGCCGCCCCTTATAGAGCAAGTTATTATTACGAGGCAAGAACTGATAGGTTTATTTAAAAAAAACATTAAGGTGGACAAATCCCCAGGGCCAATCTATCCTAGATCACTGAGGGACGCCTGTAGACAATACACATCTCTTTAACTTGTGCTTAATGCTCCCTCCACCCACATTGTCTGTATCTTTAAGATCTGGCTGGCTGTAGGGATTCGCATTAAAATCAGTATCCTGTAACTTAATTTTTGTGTCTCTGTGCCCTGTTTGAGAGCACATTTCCACTCCATCTGACGAAGGAGCAGCGCTCGGAAAGCTAATGGTGTTTGCTCCCAAATAACCCTGTTCGACTTTAACCTGGTGTTGTTAAAACACTTACTGTGTTCACCCCAGTCCAACGCCGGCATCTCCACATCTTGGCCATAGAAGACAGAGGATAGCTGTGGAGGGGCATTTTTCTGAATGGAGGTCTGTAACCAGTGGTGTTCCGCAGGAATCTGTGCTGGGACCTCTGTTGCTTGTAATATATTTGCAGATGATACTGAGAATGCTGGAGTTGAGAAAGTGATTGTCAGAGTGTACAGCAGGATATTGATAGGGTGGAAAATTGGGCTGAGCAATAGCAGATGGAATGAAATCCGGACAAATGCGAAGTGATACATTTTTGTTGATCCAATTCGGGTGGGAGCTATGAAATTAAAGAGAGAACTATCTGAAGCATAGACACACAGAGAGGTCTGGGAGGGCATGTCCACAGGCCCTTAAAAGTGGTAGCACAGGTGAAAAAGGTGTTGAAGAAAGCACATGGCATGCTTGCCTACATCGGACAAGGTATAGAACCACAGAACCATAGAACCATCGAAAATTACAGCTCAGAAACAGGCCTTTTAGCCCTTCTTGTCTGTGCCGAACCATTTTATGCCTCGTCCCACTGACCTGCCCTTGGACCATATCCCTCCACACCCCTCTCATCCATGAACCCGTCCAAGTTGTTCTTAAATGTTAAAAGAATAGTTATAGAGTATAAAAGTTGGCAAATCATGTTCCAGTTATCTAAAACACATTTGCAGTACTGTGCCCAATTCTGTTAGCCACACGATCAGGAGCATGTGTAGGCTTTGGAGGAAGTTCACAAAAGATTGACCAAGATGTTGCCTGGTGTGGAGGGAATTCGATATGACGATAGATTCAACAAACCGGGATTGTTCTCCCTGGAAAGAGGTGACCTGATAGGCTTTTATAAAATTATGAGGGGCATATATAAGGTGAACAGTTGGAAGCTTTTCACAGGGCAAAAATGAGAATCACAAGGGGGCACAACTTCACGGAAAGTGGGTAAAGTTCAGTAGAGATATGCAGGGGGAGGTGTTTTGCACAAAGTGTGCTGGGGGCTTGGCACTGCCAAGTCAGATGGTTAAGGGAAAAACGTTAGCCATATTTAAGACTTATCTGGGAAATGCATGAACAGGCGGAACACAGAGGATTACAGGCGGCTGTTAAAGTGATTGCCGCAGGCGTGGTGGGCCGGGGGGCCTCTTCCTGTGCTGCACTGTTCTTTCTTCTTTGTTGCATGAAGTTATTATTCATTTCTCTTCTTCACAGTGAACATAATCACAATTGTGACACTTAAGAGGAGAAACTGCGGTCTGTCCAAATGTGTCACTCAGTACCTGGTTGCCATGTCAGTGGCGGATCTGCTGGTCATTATCCTCGACCTCATACTGAGACATATTCCCATTGTTTTTGGGGAACAGTTTTCATTCTTGTTGTCCATCCGCGTGTGTAACATCCACGCCAGCCTGCTTTATGCAGCCACTGACTGCTCTGTTTGGTTCACCGTCACTTTCACCTTTGATCGGTTTGTAGCCATTGGCTGTCCCAAGCTGAAAATTAAATATTGCAGCGAGAAAATGACGGCTGTGGTTCTGGGAACAGTGAGTGTCCTGAGCTGCGTAAAGAACATTTTCTGGTATTTTATGTTAACCAGCAAATATTGGCTGATGAACGACCCTGCGTTCTGTGAAATGACAAGCAACGTTGGGGAATCTCAGGCCTGGGTAGCAATCGAGTTCCTCCACAATATTCTAAACCCATGTGTCCCGTTTGTTCTGATTCTGCTGCTCAATGTTTTCACCGTCAGACACATTTTAGTGAGCAGCAGAGCCCGCAGGAGACTCCGAGCTCACAGCAGTGGGGATAATCCCAGGGATCCCGAGATGGAGAGTCGAAGGAAATCCATAATTTTGCTGTTTGTTATATCAGCCAATTTCATCCTGCTATGGTCAATGTTCATGATTTATTCCACATGTAACCGGCTTTCGTGGTTGGGGTATCGTACTGCAAAACTTCCTTATGTGTTTCTGGAATGTGGCTTCATGCTGCAGCTCCTGAGCTGCTGCACAAACACGGCAATTTACGCTGTGACACAGACTCAGTTCAGACAGCAGGTGAAAAATGTGCTGAAATGTCCCTTGACTACAATTCTTCAAATCATTAAGCGCTGACAGGAAAACCCATGCACACCAACTCTCTTTCTATTGGACAATCAAACTGTTAATCACCAACCACCATTATACTGATTGGACAGATGAACCACCACCCAGCAGCTCTGCTCTGCAACTGGTCACTCCATCGCCACTTCTTCTCTTTCATTGGTCAGCCTAATTGGCCATCGTCACAATACCTCACGAGCTTCCCAGTGTCTCTACCCTCTCATTGGCCAGTCATCCTGTTTATCATCTTTATCCCTCACACAGATTGGATACTAAACCTCCAAAGAAGAATCAGGGTGAGGAGTGTCCTGCGATGTGAGGTCACGGGGTTGCACAGAAAGGTGCAGCACAGCAGCACCAGCCACAAGCTGAACACCGACAACGGGCATCACGGTAGCACAGTGGTTAGCACTGCTGCTTCACAGCTCCAGAGACGTGGGTTCGATTCCAGGCTTGGGTCACTGTCTGTATGGAGTTTGCACATTCTCCTCGTGTCTGCGTGGGTTTCCTCCTGGTTCTCCGGTTTCCTCCCACAGTCCAAAGATGTGCAGGTGAGGTTGATTGGCCATGCTAAAATTGCCACTTAGTGTTCTGGGATGCGTAGATTAGAGGGATTAGCGGGTAAAATATGTAGGGATATGGGGGTAGGGCCTGGGTGGGATTGTGGTCGGTGCAGACTCGATGGGCCGAATGGCCTCGTTCTGTCATGTAGGGTTTCTCTGATCGATGAACTGACTGACTGAGAGAGTGAAGATCTTGCGAGTGAACAAGCGAGGCCATCTGACAAAGTGAGTGAGGTGGATTGTCCGAGCAAGCAAGCGATACCAACTGACCAACCGACTAAGCGAATCCAACTGACCAAGCAATCTAGCAAGGCTGACTGACATTCCGAGCGCGCAAGGCCAACTGGCCAAACGAGTGAGGCCGGCTAACTAGGCTATTTAAGCTGATTGACTGACTGAGTGAGGCCAACTGACTAACTGACTGACCAATGGATCGAGCGAGGCTGCCTGACCAAGTGTTCGAACAAGGCAGAGGAACTGAGCAAGACCGACTGATAAATGGACCAACTGAGTGAGGCTGACTGACCAACGCATTGACTAACTGAGGCTGACTGGCCAATGGACCGAGTGAATGAGGCTGGCAGGGCGACCGACTCAGTGAAGCAGACAGACCGACAGCTGGAACGAGTGAGGCTGACTGACTGACTGTCGGTCAGTCAGCGAGACTGACTGACCGACCGAGTGAGCAAAGCAGACTGACAGACTGAGTGACTGATGCCGACTGACCGAGTAGCAAGTGAGACCAGCAGAGAGAATGGGCGAGGCTCATGGGACAACTAATGGAGCAAATGTGGTTTACTCGATGACTGAGCGAGCAAGGCCGACTGACCAAAGAAGTAAGTGAGGCTGAGTCTCTGACTGACGGAGTGAGTGAGGCTGACTGACTGAGTGATTATGACTGAATGACAAAGAACAAAGAACAAAGAACAGTACAGCACAGGAAACAGGCCCTTCGGCCCTCCAAGCCTGTGCCGCTCCTTGGTCCAACTAGACCAATCGTTTGTATCCCTCCATTCCCAGGCTGCTCATGTGACTATCCAGGTAAGTCTTAAACAATGTCAGCGTGTCTGCCTCCACCACCCTACTTGGCAGCGCATTCCAGGCCCCCACGTCCCTCTGATGTCTGAGTTATACCTCGCCCCTCTCGGCTTGAGCCCGTGACCCATCGTGATCGTCACCTCCGACCTGGGAAAAAGCTTCCCACTGTTCACCCTATTTATACCCTTCATAATCTTGTATACTTCTGTTAGATCTCCCCTCGTTCTCCGTCTTTCCAAGGAGAACAACCCCAGTCTACCCAATCTCTCCTCATAGCTAAGACCCTCCATACCAGGCAACATCCTGGTAAACCTTCTCTGCACTCTCTCCAATGCCTCCACGTCCTTCTGGTAGTGCGGCGACTAGAACTGGACGCAGTACTCCAAATGTGGCCTAACCAGCGTTCTCTACAGCTGCATCATCAGACTCCAGCTTTTATACTCTATACCCCGTCCTATAAAGGCAAGCATACCATATGCCTTCTTCACCACCGTCTCCACCTGTGTTGCCACCTTCAAGGATTTGTGGACTTGCACACCTAGGTCCCTCTGTGTTTCTATGCTCCTGATAACTCTCCCATTTATTGTATAACTCCTCCCTACATTATTTCTTCCAAAATGCATCACTTCACATTCATCCGGATTTAACTCCATCTGCCACCTCTCCGCCCCATTTTCCAGCCTATCTATATCCTGCTGTATTGCCCGACAATGCTCTTCGCTATCCGCAATTCCAGCCATCTTCGTGTCATCCGCAAACTTGCTGATTACACCAGTTACACCTTCTTCCAAATCATTTATATATATCACAACTAGTAGAGGTCCCAGTACAGAGCCCTGCGGAACACCACTGGTCACAGACCTCCAGTCGGAAAAAGACCCTTCGACCACTACCCTCTGTCTCCTATGGCCAAGCCAGTTCTCCACCCACCTAGCCACTTCTCCTTTTATCCCATGAGCCTTAACCTTCTTAAGCAACCTGCCATGTGGGACTTTGTCAAATGCCTTACTGAAATCCATATAGACGACATCCACGGCCCTTCCTTCATCAACCGTTTTTGTCACTTCCTCAAAAAGCTCCACCAAATTTGTAAGGCAGGACCTCCCTCTGACAAAACCATGCTGTCTGTCACTAATGAGATTGTTCCGTTCTAAATGCACATACATCCTGTCTCTAAGAATCCTCTCCAACAACTTCCCTACCACGGACGTCAAGCTCACCGGCCTATAATTTCCTGGGTTATCCCTGCAACCCTTGTTAAACAACGGGACCACATTCGCTATCCTCCAATCCTCAGGGACCTCACCCGTGTCCAAAGAAGCGACAAAGATTTCCGTCAGAGGCCCAGCAATTTCACCTCTCGTCTCCCTGAGCAGACGAGGATAGATGCCGTCAGGCCCTGGGGCTTTGTCAGTTTTAATGTTCCCTAAAAAACCTAACACTTCCTCTCTTGTAATGGAGATTTTCTCTAACGGGTCAACACCTCCCTCCGAGACACTCCCGGTTAACACGCCCCTCTCCTTCGTGAATACCGATGCAAAGTATTCATTTAGGATCTCCCCTATTCCCTTGGGTTCTAAGCATAATTCCCCTCCTTTGTCCCTGAGAGGTCCGATTTTCTCCCTGACAACTCTTTTGTTCCTAACGTATGAAGAGAATGCCTTAGGATTCTCCTTAATCCTGCCTGCCAAGAACATCTCGTGACCTCTTTTTGCCCTTCTAACTCCCCGTTTGAGATCTTTCCTACTCTCTCTGTATTCCTCCAGAGCTCCATCTGTTTTCAGTTGCCTGGACTTAACGTACGCCTCCCTTTTCATTTTAATCAGATCCTCAATTTCCCTGGTTATCCACGGCTCTCGAATCCTACCTTTCCTATCTTTCCTTTTTACAGGCACATGCCTATCCTGCAGCCTTATCAATAGTTCCTTAAAAGACTCCCACATGCCAGACGCTGACATACCCTCGATCATCCTCTCCCAATCAACGTCCAACAATTCCTGCCTAATCCGACTATAGTCAGCCTTCCCCCAATTTAGCACCCTGCCCGTAGGACAGCACGCATCCTTGTCCATTACTATCCTAAAGTTAACAGAGTTGTGGTCACTATTTGCCACATGTTCCCCTACCGAAACTTTGACGACCTGACCGGGGTCATTTCCCAGAACTAGGTCCAGTATAGCCCCCTCTCTAGTCGGGCTATCTACATACTGTTCCAAAGAACCTTCCAGTACGCATTTTACAAATTCCTCCCCGTCCGGACCCCCAGCCCTAAGCACTTTCCAGTCTGTGCCAGGGAAATTAAAGTCCCCGACTACAACAACCCTATGTTTTCTGCACCTATCCAGAATATCCTGACATATCCTTTCCTCCACTTCCCGTGGGCTGTTGGGTGGTCTGTAGTACCCCCCCCCCCCTCATAGTGACTGCACCCTTCCTGTTTCTGAGTTCCACCCACAGCGACTCAGTACATGACCCCTCTAAGTTGTCTACCCTCTGCACCGCGGTAATATGCTCCTTAACTAATATCGCTACTCCCCCACCGAGTGACTGAGGATAACAGATCGATCGAGTGAGCGAGGCAGACTGAACTTGCGAACGACTGATGCCAACTGACTGACAGTGAGCGAGGCTGACTGACTGATCGAGTGAGCGAGGCTGACTGACTACTCGAGTGAGCGAGGCTGACTGACTGATCGAGTGACTGAGGTTGACTAACTAATCGAGCCAGCGAGGCTGACAAATCAATCAACTGAGCGAGATCGACTGACTGACCAACTGAGCGAAGCCAACTGACTGGCCAATACGCGAGGCTGACTGACTGACCAAGCAAGCGAGGCCAACTTACTGACTGAATGAGCGATGCTGACTGACTGAGCAAGCAATCGCCATTTGCTGAGTGAGCAAGACCGACTGACTTCGCTATTGAGGCCACCTGACTGACTGAGCGAGGTTCACTGATGGGATGAGCAATGTTCACTGACCGTGCGAGCGAATGAGGCTGACTGACTGATCAAGTAAGTCAGAGTGACTGAGCAAGACCGAATAGCAAAATGAGCGAGGGCTATTCACCGAGCGAGCATGCGAGGTTGACTGACCGACTAAATGAAGAAGGCAGACTGAATGAGAAGCATCTCCGATTGACCAACCGAGCATGTAAGGCTGATTGAATGACTGAGCGAGTAACACAGACTGAATGAGGAGTGAGGCCAATGGACCAAATGAAGCTGAGTGACCAAGTGAGCGAGCGAGGCTGAATGACTGACCCATCGAGTGAAGCTGAATGATTGACTCATCAAGCACTGCTTTTTAGAGTGCAGAGTTTGTATGTTCCTGTCAGCATTAAAGGCAAAGTAAATAGGAATAAGGAACCTTGGTTCTCGAGGGAGATTGGAACACTGATTAAGAGGAATAGAGAATTGTATGAAATGTACAGGCAGCAAGGAACAGATCAGATGCTCGAGGATTATAAAAAGTGCAAGAAGATACTTAAGCGGGAAATCAGGAGAGCAAAAAGAAGACATGAGGTTGCTTTGGCAGACAGAGTGAAGGAAAATCCAAAGAGCCTCCATAGGTATGTTAGGAGCAAAAGGATAGTGAGGGATAAAATTGTTCCTCTTGAAGACCAGAGTGGTAGACTATGTATGGAACCAAAAGAGATGGGGGAGATACGAAATGGTTTTTTTTTTGCATCTGTATTTACTGAGGAAACAGACAAGGAGTCTACGGAAATAGGGCAAACAGGTAGGGAGGTCATGGAACCTTTACAGATTAAAGGGGAGGAGGTGCTGGCTGTCTTGAGGCAATTCAGAGTGGATGAATCCCCAGGACCGGACAGGGTATTCCCACGGACCTTGACGGAAGCTAGTGTTGAACTTGGCAGACATATATAAAATGTCAGTATTCACGGGGCAGGTGCCGGATGATTGGAGGGTGGCTCATGTTGTTGTGTTGTTGAAAAAAGGTTCCAAAAGAAATCCTGGAAAGTATAGGCCAGTAAGTTTGAGTTCGGTGGTGGGCAAGTTATTGGAAGGTGTGATAAGGGATAGGATCGACAAATATTTGGGATGGACAGGCAATTATTAGGGAGAGTCAACATGGCTTTGTGCGTGGTAGGTCATGTTTGACCAATGTATTCGAGTTTTCAAGGAGATTAGCAGGAAAGTGGATGAAGGGAAGGCGGCGGATGTTGTCGACCTCGATTTTAGCAAAGCCTTTGACAAGGTCCCTCATGGGAGGGGAGTTGGGAAGGTTCGGTCGCTGGGTATACATGGGGAGGTAGTAAATTGGATTAGACACTGGCTCAATGGAAGAAGCCAGAGAGGGGTTGTGGAGGATTGCTTCTCTGAATGGAGGCCTGTGACTCGTGGTGTGCCGCAGGGATCGGTGTTGGGTCCATTGTTGTTTGTCATCTATATCAATGATCTGGATGATAATGTGATAAATTGGATCAGCAAATGTGCTGATGATACATAGATTGGAGCTGTAGTGGACAGTGAGGAAGGTTTTCAAAGCTTGCAGAGGGATTTGGCCCAACTAGAAAAATGGGCTGAAAAATGGCAAATGGAATTTAACGCAGGCAAGTGTGAGATATTGCACTTTGGAAGGACAAACCAAAGTAGAAAGTACACGGTAAATGGTAGGACTCTGAAGAGTGCAGTTGAACAGAGGGATCTGGTAAAACAGGTACAGAATTCCCTAAAAGTTACGTCACAGGTGGATAGGGTTGTAAAGAGTGCCTTTGGTACATTGGTCTTTATAAATCGGAGTATCGAGTATACAATTTGGGGTGTTTAGGTAAGGTTATATAAGGCATTGGTGAGAACGAATTTAGAGTGTTGTGTACAGTTTTGGTGACCTCGTTACAGGAAGGATGTAAATAAGGTTGAATGAGTACAGAGAAGGTTCACAAGAATGTTGCCGGGACTTGAGAAGGTGAGTTACAGAGAGAGATTGAATAGGTTGGGACTTTATTCCCTGGATCGTAGAAGAATGAGGGGAGATTTGATAGAAGTGTATCAGATTTTGATGGGTATAGATAGAATGAATGCAAGCATGCTTTTTCCACTGAGGCTTGGGGAGAAAAAAACCAGAGGGCAGTGATTAAGGGTGAAAGGAGAAAAGTTTAAAGGGAATATTGGGGGAGGGGGGGGGGGCTTCTTCACGCAGAGAGTGGTGGGAGTGTGGAATGAGCTGCCGGATAAAGTGGTAAATCAGGGGTAACATTTAACGTAACATTGAAGAACAATTTGGACGGATTCATGGATGAGAGGAATGTGGAAGGATATGGTCCAAGTGCAGCTCAGTGGGACAAGGCAAAAAATGGTTTGGCACAGACATCGGCCAACAGGCCTATTTCTCAGCTGTAATTTTCTATGTTTCTATGGTTCTATTGCTGATACAGTAAGAAGTTCAACAACACCAGGTTAAAGTCCAACAGGTTTATTTGGTAGCAAAAGCCACACAAGCTTTCGGAGCTCCGAGCCCCTTCTTCAGGTGAGTGGGAATTCTGTTCACAAACAGAGCTTATAAAGACACAGACTCAATTTACATGAATAATGGTTGGAATGCGAATACTTACAACGAATCAAGTCATTAAGAAACGAAACAATGTGAGTGGAGAGAGCATCAAGACAGGCTAAAAAGATGTGTATTGTCTCCAGACAAGACAGCCAGTATGACAGTCTATGGCTGATAGACAGAGTAAGCGAGCGAGGCTGACTAACTGATCGAGCAAGTGAAGCCCAATGTTCGGCCAATTGAGTAAGGCAGACAGACCGGGCAAGAAAGGCAGGCTGACCAAACCAACAAGGCTGACTGACCAAGCGAGTGAGCCCAATTGACTGACCGAGCAGGCGACGCCAAAGGACCAGCCGAGTGAAAAAGTCAGAATGACCGAGGGAGTGAGGACAATTCCACTCTGTAGTTAAATGAGAAAAACGGAAAGAAATGCAATGTGTATCTTGCATCTATTACATCGTACGGTATCAAAACATTTAGCCCCAGGCAAAAACATCAAGCCCAATAAGCAATTAATTGCTCCGATATACTCATGTATCATATGAACCATGTACACTGTAACAATAAACTGAAAGTTTATTCAACTGTGTGTGCTTAGAATGTCCATCATTTTCTTTTAATTATCTCTTCTTTTGCCGTGTAGGATTTCGAATCTCGATTGGAATATAAATGTATTCACCTGTATATTGGCTGTCAACCTGGTTTAAAATCCATTGCAACGAAAGAAACAACAATGCAGTGTTACCATATCCAATTTAAAATTATAGACAATCTAATACAACCTGCATCTGTTACCATATACAACGTTGCAACTAATTGCCAATTGATCTTAGAATTTGCAGTCACAGTGATGCATCAATTAACAGAATCTGATGTCCAGTCCGGAAGACAGTATCTTCCTCATCAACTTCAGCCTTTTGCCTTGATTGTGGACTCTGGACTCACAGGAAAACTATCACGATTATATTTTTGGTGATTGTGGTGTTGCTCTGTCCCACTTTCTTTCACTTATGTGTTGCATAAGTGCACAAAACGGCAGGAGTTGTCATTACTGTTCTCACATTTACTGCACATGGAAAATAAGCAACCCCTCGTATGTTGCCTGATCTCATATTTACTGCAAGGCTTTCCACAGAGAAATAGATCACTGCAAACTGTTGGGTTGTGGAAAACACCCGACAACATATCAGGGGAGAATTCAGAAATCAAATACTCCTTTCTTTAACTGGCGGGTATTGGGAGGGGAAATGAGAGCTAAATGAACTGTTTGCACATTGCACTTGTCATACAGTGTGCCTGTCATCAATTGGAATGTTCAATCTGATTAACATTTTAATTGTTTCTCACACCCAAAGCAAATTGCATCCTTTAGGACGCAACAGCTGGTAAATGCCAGACTTCCCCAATCCCAAAGGGAAACTTGAATCAGCTCCCACAATATTGCAATCTGTACAAAGTAATGAATTCTCTAAAATCACAATAAATAAATTTCAGACCAATCATGGTGATATTATATATTAAAGGTTACTGTACATATAAGAATCCTTAACAACAGAAGACAAAGGGTGGTTGTAGAAGGTTGTTTTTTCAAACTAGAGGCCTGTGACCAGTGGTGTGCCTCAGGGATTACTATTCTGTTCACTTTTATTTGTTATTTATATCAGTGAACTGGATGAAAATTTAAGAGGCATATTTAGTAAGTTTGCAGATGACACCAAAATTGTTGGAATAGTGGACAGTGAAGAAGGTTATCTGGGATTGCAACGGGATTTTGATAAATTGGGCCAGTGGGCCGATCAATGGCAGATGGAGTTTAATTTAGAGAAATGTGAGGTGATGAATTTTGGTAGATAAATTGGGGCAGGACGCATTCATTCAACGGTAGCGTGTTGGGAAGAGATATACAACAATTAGATCAAGGAGTACAGGTTCACAGCACTTCTGTCCCAGTCCACTGGCCGGTTTCAAGATATTTAATCTAAGTAGTGTCACTGCCTCCCAGAACGCAGTCTCCAGGTATCTCTCAGCCTTCCTGACGTGCTGCAGCGTCTGAAGCTAAGAATCCAGCTCATACACTCTCAGCCAGAGTTCCTCAAGCAACCAACACTTACTGCAGGCATGCTCACTGGGAACCACAGTGGGGTTCACCAGCTCCAACATCATGCATGAACAAATCACCTGACCCTCCCTCTGTATTTTATTTAATTAGTTTTTAACATGTGTATTTTTTTTTATTTAAATGTTTTTTAAAAATTATATATCTCCTTATTACCTCAGTCTTAATGCAATGTCTAACCAGTAATTTAAATGAGTTTTCAAGTATAGTACATGTCGCTGTTAGTCAATCAAATCACAGCCCTCCTGTGATTTCACTTTTAAGTTTTTTTTAGAACAAAGAACAAAGAACAGTACAGCACAGGAAACAGGCCCTTCGGCCCTCCAAGCCTGTGCCGCTCCTTGGTCCAACTAGACCAATCGTTTGTATCCCTCCATTCCCAGGCTGCTCTTGTTCAAACTCACTGCCTGTTTCAGAGAATCAAGAGTAACACTTATTGACCAATCAGCACTCTCCCTTGTAGCCTCTGCTGCCTGTTTCACCTAACTCCCTGTTATCATCCAACTCCAAAAGTACTCCTCACAGTTAGGCAGCACTCACCATGCAGTCAGAGCAGCACTGTGAGGTCTTGGTTTTTATCGGATCAACTTACAAAGCCCTGAAACTGGTTTTAACTAGTTGTACAAAGAACAAGCCAAATTCAGTTGAGAGCTGACTCAGCTGATTCCTTTTGCAGGAATGCACCAGAGTGCAGCTTTTTACTTCCCGAATACAGAACAAAGAACAAAGAACAGTACAGCACAGGAAACAGGCCCTTCGGCCCTCCAGGCCTGTGCCACCTATTGGTCCAACTAGACCATTCACTTATATCCCTCCATTCCCAGACTGCTCATGTGACTATCCGGGTAAGTCTTAAAAGATGCCAGCGTGTCTTCCTCCACCAGCGTACTTGGCAGCGTATTCCAGACCCCCACCACTCTCTGTGTAAAAAAACGTCCCCCTGATATCTGAGTTATAACTCGCCCCTCTCACCTTGAGCCCGTGACCCCTCGTGATCGTCACCTCCGGCCTGGGAATAAGATTCCCACTGTTCACCCTGACGGTACCCTTCATAATTTTGTACACCTCTATTAGGTCTCCCCTCATTCTCCGTCTTTCCAGAGAGAACAAGCCCAGTTTACCCAATCTCTCCTCATAGCTAACACCCTCCATATCAGGCAACATCCTGGTAAACCTTTTCTGCACTCTCTCTAAAGCCTCCACTTCCTTCTGGTAGTGCGGCGACCAGAACTGGATGCAGTACTCCAAATGCGGCCTAACCAGCGTTCTATACAGCTGCAACATCAGACTCCAGCTTTTATACTCTATACCCCGTCCTATAAAGGCAAGCAGACCATATGCCTTCTTCACCACCTTCTCCACCTGTGCTGCCACCTTCAAGGATTTGTGGACTTACACACCGAGGACCCTCTGTGTTTCTATACTCTTGATGGCTCTGCCATTTATTGTATAACTCCCCCCTACATTAGTTATTTCAAAATGCATCACTTCGCATTCATCTAGATTAAAATCCATCTGCCATTTCTCCGCCCAATTTTCCAGCCTATTTATATCCTGCTGTATTGTCCAACAATGTTCATCGTTATCCGCAAGTCCAGCCATCTTCGTGTCATCAGCAAACTTGCTGATAACGCCAGTTATACCTTCTTCCAAACCATTTATATATATATATATATATATATATATATATCACAAATAGCAGAGGTCCCAGTTCAAAGCCCTGCGGAACATCACTGGTCACAGACGTCCAGTCGGAAAATGACCCTTCGACTGCTATCCTCTGTCTCCTGTGGTCAAGCCAGTTTTCTACCCATCTCGCCACCTCTGCTTGTATCCCATGAGCCTTAACCTTCGTAACCAACCTGCCATGAGGGACTTTGTCAAATGGCTTCCTGAAATCCATGTAGACGACATACACGGCCCTCCCTTTGGCAACCGTTTTGGTCACTTCCTCAAAAAACTCCACCAACTTTGTACAGCACGACCTCCAACTTACAAAACCAGGCTGTCTGTCACGAATGAAATTGTTCTGTTCTAAATCCGCATACATCCTGTCTCTAAGAATCCTCTCCAACAACTTCCCTACCACGGACGTCAAGCTCACTGGCCTATAATCTCTCGGGTTATCCCTGGTACCCTTCTTAAATAGCGGTACCACATTTGCTATCCTCCAATCCTCAGGGACCTCACCTGTGCCCAATGAAGAGACAAAGATTTCCGTCAGAGGCCCAGCAATTACATCTCTTGTCTCCCTGAGAAGTCTAGGATAGATACCATCAGGCCCTGGGCATTTGTCAGTTTTAATGTTACCTAAAAAACCTAACACTTCCTCCCTTGTAATGGAGATTCTCCCTTGTAATGGAGATAAGAACGAATTAACCCACCCTTTTACGCTGAACTGCTACCGTTGTTATCATTACTGTTGTGTATCTATTTCCATGAATGAAAACCCTTTCAATGTTGTTGGAGCGAATTTCTGTCCCTCTGTATCTCTGGCTTGCATTTTGTGCTCTGTAAAATTGTTGGTAACATTGGGACAGAGTTCTGAAAACAGGAAATTCTGTGTGTTCTGCTCCTGTTGTCTCCCGTGTGGCATTCCACCTTGGACATGGTTTTTCAGCAGCTCTGACACATGTCTGAGCACCTTGGACTGTCTCTATCCACTGAACGGCTCAACTCAACTTGTGTTACGCAACACGAGGAACCAACTCTCGTATTATTTAAAATGGTCCAGGCATCGAACCTGCCACTGAGGAACAGTTGACTGACTTCTATGATTGGAAAATTAGTGGATGTTTCGTCGATTGGTTTCTGGATGTTGTGTTGTAAACTGCTGCATACATTCAGTGAGGACAGCTAATTTGCTGACTGAACACTGCTCCAGGTATGAGGACTGTATTTACAGTGCGTCTCGCTTTGTGCCATGACCACCAAACAGAACACAGGCTGTTGAGAGGGGAAGTTCTACAAAGAGTGAGGAGGATGGGGACTTCGTCATACACAACCCAGTGTCCCCAAACACTGTGGAATTATTACTGCCTTTCTTTTATTCGTTCATGGGATGTGCACATCACTGGCCAGCCAATAATCCGTAGCTCATTCCTACTTGCCCTCTGAGACTGCGCCAAAGGGCATGCAACGGTCAATCGCATCTGATATGGAAGGATTTGAACTCGGGTTCCTCGAGCATTGCCATGGGTGACTGGATAACCCCAATGCACCACATTTGCATTATGCATTTCTGTCTTTCATTTCTCTATTCCATCCCCCAATTTTGCAATCCAGAGAAAGAGGATATTTCGCAGGAGACACAAGATCGAATCCAACCATAGCAGCGGGTGGGATTTGAATGCGATAAAGAACAAAGAATAATAAACAAAGAAAATTCTGGGCAGCACGGTAGCACAGTGGTTAGCACTGCTGCTTCACAACTCCAGGTACCTGGGTTCGATTCCCGGCTTGGGTTGTCTGTGTGGAGTTTGCACATTCTCCTCGTGTCTGTGTGGGTTTCCTCCGGTGCTCCAGTTTCTTCCCACAGTCCAAAGATGTGCAGGTTAGGTTGATTGGCCATGCTAAAATTGCCCCTTCGTGTCTTGAGATGCGTAGGTTAGAGCACTGGTGGGTAAATATGTAGGGATATGGGGGCAGGGCCTGGGTGGGATTGTGGTCGATGCAGACTCGATGGGCCAAATGGCCTCATTCTGCACTGTAGGGTTTCTATAATTTTATGAAAAATACAGGACAGGAACAGGCCCTTCGGCCCTTCAAGCCTGCACCGACCATGCTGCCCGACTTCACTAAAACCTTCCAGGGACCATCTACCCTGATTCCCATCCTATTCATGTATTTTTCAAGACGCCCCTTAAAAGTCACTACCGTATCCGCTTCCACTACCTCCCACGGCAACGAGTTCCAGGCGCCCACTACTCTCTATGTAAAGAAGTTGCCTCGTGCACCTCCTTTAAACCTTTCCCTTCGCACCTTAAACATGTGCCCCCTAGTAAGTGAATCTTCCACCCTGGAAAAAAAGCTTCTGATTCTCCACTCTGTCCATACCTCTCATAATCTTGTCGACTTCTATCAGGTCACACCTCAACTTCCGTCGTTCCAGTGAGAACAAACCAAGTTTCTCCAACCTCTCCTCATAGCTAATGCCCTCCATACCAGGGAACATCCTGTTAAATATTTTCTGTACCTTCTCCAAAGCCTCAGCATGCTTCTGGTAGTGTGGCGGCCAGAATTGAAAACTATATTCCAAGTGCGGCCAATAAGAAACACAACTTGGAATTAAAATACCAATCATAAGAATCATAGGTACTGGGCACAGGAATAGGCAATTCAGCCCCTCGAGCATACTCCCCCATTCAATACTGTCGTGGCTGATCTTTTCTTGGCCTCAACTCCACTTTCCTGCTCGTTCACCATAACCGTTCAAAGCCAGTTTTAAATCAGCTACTCATTAGCCTCAAAACATTCTTTCTTGTGATTCACCCTAAACCAAGGGGAACAGCTGTTTCCAGTCACCCTGTCCATACCACTCATAATTTCTAAACCTTTATCATATCACCCCGCGCAACCCCCATCCCCCTCTGCTTGCTGTGCTCGAGATAACAGAATCCAAGCCGATTCAGCTTCTCCAAATAGCTCAAATTCTTCATCGTGGTGAAACTCCTCTGTACCACCTGTAGTGCAATAATATCCTTCTTATAGTGAGGTGAACAGAACTGCCCACACTACTCCAGATGTGGCCATCAAACACTCTGTACAACTCCAACAATACCTCCGTGCTCTTACCTCTATATCACGACTGATAAAAGCAAGTGCCTCGTATGCCTTCTTAACTATCCTCGCCAACTGCTCTGCAGCCTTCTGGGATCAGTGAATAATTAGCGCGAGATTGATCTCTTCTTCTGAGCTTCCCAGTCTCCTACCATTCAATAGATATTCCCTCATCTTGTGATTTCTTCCAAAATGCACCATCTCACACTCATCAGGGTTAAATACCATCTGCCATTGCTCTGCGCATCTAACCAACCCATTTATCTTTATGGAATCTACAAGCTTCATCGGAACATAGGAACATCGGAATTAGGAGCAGCAGTCGGAAAATTCAGCCCTTTGCTCCTGCTCCACAGTTCAATCAGGTCATGGCTGATCTCTTCTTGGACTCAATTCCAACTCCCTATCTATTATCCATATCCCTATAAGCAGTTTTATTTTTTTTGTGATGTATCTGTCTAATGATTCAGACTGCACTACATTATGCAGTCCACAAATTCACCAAGCTCTACGAGAAGTAATTTCTCCTTGGCTCAGTTTTAAATCTACTGCATCGCACCCTATACTTCTGACCACATGGAACAAAGAACAGTACAGCACAGGAGCAGGCCCTTTAGCCCACCAAGACTGTGCCAACACAGCTGCCTCTCTAATCTAACATGTTATTGTCCCTATATGGCCCATATCCCTCTATCTACAGCTTATTCATGTATCGATTCTGATGCTTCTTGAACGTTGTTTTAGGGCCTTCTCCCACACATTCTCGAGCCGCGCGTTGCAGGTTTTCACCACCCTCTGTGTGAGAAATTGCCCCTCACATCTCTTTGAAACTCCCCCCTCACTCTCATAATATGCCCCCGAGTAATTGACTGTTGGGCCACTGGAACAAGACTAATTTTCCACTCCTTCCAAGGCTGTCACTAATCTTGTAAAACTCTATCGGATACCCCTCATCCTTCGACGCTCCAATGAAAATCATTGTTTATGGGGAATAGTTCCTATTCCTGAAGTCCATCCGTGTATGCAACATCCACACCATCCTGCTTTATGCAGCCACTGACTGCTCTGTGTGGTTCACCGTCACTTTCACCTTTTATCGATTTGGAGCCATTTGCTGCTCCAAACTGAAAATTAAATACTGCAGCGAGAAAAAAGTGGCTGTACGTCTGGGATCAGTGAGTGTGCTGAACTGCTTAAAGAACATTTTATGGTATTTTATGTTAACGGGTAAATATTGGCTGATGAACGACCCCTGGTTTTGTGAAATCAAAAGAGAGAATGTGGAATCTCTGGTCTGGGTAACAATCGAGTACATCCACAACATTCTAAATCCCGTTTGTCTTGATTCTGCTGTTCAATGTGTTCACTGTCAGACACATTTTATTGAGCAACAGTGCCCGCAGGAGACTCCAAACTCAAAGCAGTTTTGAGAAACCCAGAGACACAGATATGGAGAGTTGAAGGAAATCCATCATTTTGCTATTTGATATCTCAGCCAATTTCATCCTCTTCTGGTCAATATATATGGTTTATTCTGCAGCTAACCGGCTTATCTGGGTGGTGTACTTTTTTCATCATATATCATGGAATTGGGCTTCATGATTCAGCTCCTGAGTTGCTGTACAAAGAGTGCAATTGATGTCATAACACAGACTCAGTTCAGACGGCAGTTGGAAAATGTGCTCAAATTCCCTTTTACAACAATTATTCAATTCATTAAACCCTGAGGGGAAAACCCACCCACAATGCCTCTCTCTCTTCCGATTTAACATTGAAACTGTGCATATGAATTACTGCCCAGCTTTTCTGCTCTCCAACTTATCGCTTCACCTGTCAGTTATTGTGCTACCTCACTCTTACTGGAGACTAATGGGCCACCTGTCATTCCTCCTCTCCCATTGATGGGCCAAATGGCGCATCGTCATATTCCCTCACCAGCCTCCCAGTGTTTCTGCCCTCTCATTGACCAGTCAGCCTGTTCATCAGCTTTATCCCTCACGAAGATTGGATAATAAAAAAATGACAATTAGATATGGCTGATCAGCTTTGGGGAGGGTCCTTGGTAGTGAGGTCATAGGGTGTGCACAGGCAGGTGCTGTCTGTAGTGTATGTAGCCAGCTGTGAAATATCCACACATATTGAACTTCCACTGCTTCTGTCTTTTCATAATTTCTAATCATAGAAACCGGAAGCATGAGAAGACGATTTGGCCCTTCGAGCCTGCTCCGCCATTCGTTTTGATCACGGCTGATCATCAAATTCAATATCGTGATCCCCCCTCCCCCCATCCCTTGATCCCTTTAGTCCCAAGAGCCATATCTAATTTCTGATTCAAATCAGACAACATTTTGGCTTCAATTACTTTCTGTGGTAGTGAATCACACACATTCACTACTCCCTGGGTGAAGAAATTTTCCTCACCGGGTTCTAAAAGTTTTACACCTTTTCCTCAAACTATGACTCTAGTTCTGGACTCTCCCACCATCCGGAACATTCTTTCTGAATTTACCTTATCTAACCCTGTCAGAATTCTATAAGTTCCAATGGGACACCGCTCTCATCTTCTGAGCTCCAATGAATGCAATTCTAACCGACTTAGACTCTCCGCATATGACAGATGTGCCAACCCAAGAACCAGCCTGGTAAATGTTTGCTTTACTCCCTCGATAGCAAAGACATCATGCATCAGATCAGGACACCAAAACTGCATGCAATACTTCAGATGTGGCCTCACCAAAGCCCTGTACAATCACAGTAAAGCATCCCTATTCTTTTATTCAAGTTCCTGTTCTATTTTCTATCCTTTGTTTTTACTCTGAAGTGCATTAAAATACATTCCCCGACATTGAAAACATGCAGTTTTGTCCGTTTACAAAATACTAAGATATCTTTGCAATTTGATGTTTCCAGTTATGCTGCTTACAATGCTCGAATAATTTTGGATTCACAGGCAAATTAAGATGTGTAACGTTCTACAAGAAGTCTGAAATGGTCAATGAATACAGCAAAACTGTGTATCTTTTTTGTGTGCGTGTTTGTATATTTTTATGCCTATGTGCGTGAGTGTGTTTGTGCTTGCCTCTGGCGTGTGCTTCTGCATGCATGCGTGTCTGTGTATGTTTCCATATACGTATTTATGTCTCAAAGGAACAGAAGTGGAGGTGCAGGCCATTTGGCCCATGGAGACTGCTCCACCATCCAGATCATGGCACACATACACAAATACACTCATTTGCGCGCGCATACACACACACATATGCACTTTCACACAGGTACTCATTCCTATTTTTTCCACAGTGAACATTTGTTCCCAGGAGTACTGGAGTCTAAAACTAGAGGGCATAGGGCGGCACGGTGGCACAGTGGATAGCACTGTTAATTCACAGCGCAAGGGGCCCGGGTTCAATTCCCGGCTTGGGTCACTGTCTGTGTGGAATTTGCACATTCTCCCCGTGTTTGCATGGCTTTCCCCCGGGTGCTTTGGTTTCCTCCCACATTCCAAAGATTTGTGGGTTAGGTGGATTCGCCGTGGTAAATTATCCATTAGTTTTAGGGGACGAGCTAGGTTAAATGCATGGGGTTATGGCGCTCGGGCCTGGGTGGGATTATGGTCGGCACAGACTCGATGGGCCAAATGGCCTCCTTCTCCGAAGTAGCATTCTATGATTCTACGAGTATTTGAGAGGTGACAGATACAAAAACGTCCAGATTGCCATTTTTTCACAGAGTGTGATGAGCGTCTGGAACGAGCTGCCAGAGTCAGGAGTAGAATTTTGTCTTTGAAAAGCATTTAGACAGTTACATGGGTAAGAAAGGTGTAGAGGGCTAACCATCTTCAGCTCCATCAATGACCTTCCCTCCTTCAGAGCGATGTTCACCGATGTTTGAACAATGTTCAGCGCCATTCACAACTCAGATTCTGAAATAGTAAATGCGGAAAGACTGAGCAGGCCAGGCAGCATTTGTGGAGAGATAAACAGTTTCTGGGACTGGGGTAATTGAGAGACAAACAGATACCAAATCTCACAATCTCACACATACACAGACAGAGTTGCACACACGGATGCACAAAGAGACACCCGCACAGAAACACACAGTCAAACACAGATGCACACACGAACAGTTGCACACACACGGTGAAACAGATTGTCACGGAGCCAGAATTAAAGGCAACGGATATGGGAGGATGGTGGGACTATACCGGCAAGAAATATTTCTCTCTATCTATCTGATCAGTTTCCATTATTCTCATCACAACTTTGATCCAATTGTCCCTGACACCCAGAGGTTTGCGGTAACAGAGCACTCGTTTATGTTTCCAGAACTGTGTCACCATCACATTTAAAATACTAATGTTGCCTGAGTGAGGAGACAAATCTGTCAGAAATCTCTCAGTGCTTTGTTTGTATAAAATGGCCACTGCGAAGAAATGTCAAACGGCTGACTGATATTTGTGAATATGTTTGACAGACTCCCGGAGATGGAGATGGAGAGAGGAACAGAAGACACAGACAGGGTGTAATAAAAAGAGAAAGGGACACAGATAGAGAGGGGTATAAATTGCTTCCATGTTCCTGCACCCATTTTAACTTGTTGCCATTTAGTTTATATTTTCCCTGCTGTCCTCAACTTCTCGTCTGAAGTCCACTTGCCTCCTCCGGTTTTGTAACAATTATCTGATCCTGTTATAGGATAAACCGACTGAGAGATGAAATACTATTTGAGAGTGCATTGATCTCCAGGATTAGGGTCGGTGATGACGGGGGAGACACAATTTTCAGTTTCAGGAGAGATGCGGTGACGGGATGTGAAGATTTTTTTTTTACACAGACAGACTGGGAATGAGTTTGGACACATGGCCTTTAAGAGTGGTAGATTTGGAGGTGATTAATGAGTGACAGGAATGGAGAGGTATGACTTGCTGTGAATCTTACTAACTATTAACTTGGCAAATTTATTCAACTCGCGCGCAAACTTTCGAAATCCCAGAGATACAGAATAAATCTCTATTGAAACTCTCCCAAGAGAAAGTGTACCAGTGGGTAAGAAACACAGTCAAGCTCCCGATTCATTGTTTCAGCAAATAATCCCAGGGCAAGCACAAAATAAGAATTAGGGACAGATTAATGTTTTCTCACTCTAATGCTGTCTTCACTCTCCTCAATCCAGCGAGAGAGGGAACCGAGAGGTACAAGATAGAAATCCAGAGAGAATAGCAGTGGGAGGGGAGGAGAGCAATGGATGAACATCACAGGGAGAGAGAGGAAGTGATCGAGATGGAGACTGTCAGGCAATATTCCTGCAATGTTGAGTGCAGTGGTACCACACGGAAAACAAGAAATAGAATAATCGAGGTCCATTCTGCCCCTCGGGCCTGCTCCTACTGTCAATGCATTTATGGTTGACCTGATGTGGCCTGAGATCTACTTCCCTGATGGACCACGGATGATGGCAGAGACACAACCTAAAGTTAAAAGAATGCTCTGGGAGCCATAATTAAAAGAAAATATATGTCAGAGAATGGTGGGACTGTAGGATATAGGGTGAGTTCATGTCCAGAAGACAGTTTTAAAACTCTACCACGCTTTATGAGAAGAAGTATTTCTTGATTTCACTTTGAAAGGGTTTTCAGAATATTGTTTTTCGAGACAAGGATCCTAGTCCCAGACTCCAGGCCCAGCAAGAAGTATTTATGTATATCTACCCTATCAGTTTCCTTTATTCCCCTGAAAACCTTGATGAAATCAGCTCCGATAGTTTAAAGTTCGAGGGAATACAACCCGGATTGTGTCTACAAAGCCGTATCACTGTCCTGTTTAAAATACTAGCATTCGATGATTGAGAAGTTACCACTGTCATAAGTGTCTCACTGCTGTGTTCGTATATAATGCTCACCATGAACACACGTAAAATAGCTGACTGATGTTTGATTATAGATTCTCAGCGAGAGGGAGGGAAGAGAGAGAGAAACAGAAAACAAGACTGAGTGAGAAAAATGGAGACAGAGAGCCAGATCGGGAGGGTGAGTCAGAGAACGAATGAGTGAAAGAAATATATTTTTCAAAGCACATAGGAAGAGGAGGATTCTATTGAACCCTTACCTCTGTTCCCACATTCAATGATATCATGACTGCTCGTAATCGAATTCGATATCGCTTTACACCTATGGCTATGAAAAATCTATTAACCTCATATTTAAAAAGCAACAAATGGCTGAGCATCAAATACCGGTACTCACAAAGGAGAGGGATGCGTTGACTGGGTGTGTTTCGGAGGGGAGTGTTGAACCTTTGGAGAAAATCTCCATTACAAGGGAGGAAGTGTTAGGTTTTTTAGAAAGTATAAAGATTGACAAATCCCCAGAGCCTGATGGAATCTATCCAAGGCTGCTCAGGGAGACGAGAGATGAAATCTCTGGGCCTTTGACACAAATCTTTGTCTCGTCACTGGACACAAGTGAGGTCCCTGAGGATTGGAAGATAGCTAATCTGGTCCCATTATTTATGAAGGGTAGGAAGGATAACCCGGGTAATTATAGTCCGGTGAGCTTCATGTCTGTGGTAGGGAAGTTGTTGGTGAGGATTCTTCGAGATAGGATGTATGCGCATTTAGAAAGGAATAAACTAATTAACGATTGTCAGCATGGTTTTGTGAGAGGGAGGTCATGCCTCACTAACCTGGTGGAGTTTTTTGAAGAAGTGACTAGAATGGTTGACGAGAGAAGGGCCGTGGATTTCATCGATATGGACTTCAGTAAAGCGTTTGAAAATGTACCTCATGTTAGGTTGGTGCAAAAGGTTGGATCTCATGGGATAAAGGGGGAGATGGCTAGATGGGTGGAGAACTAGCTTGGTCACAGAAGACAGAGTGTGGTAGTGGAAGGGTCTTGTTCCGGCTGGATGCCTGTGACGAGTGGTGTTCCGCAGGACTCTGTATTGGGACCTCTGCTGTTTGTGATTTATATAAACGATCTGGAAGAAGGTGTAACTGGGGTGATCAGTAAGTTTGCGGAAGACAAGAAATTGGCTGGCTTTGCAGATAGTGAGGAACATTGTCAGAGGCTACAGATGGATATAGATCGGCTGGAAATTTGGGCAATGAAATGGCAGATGGAGTTCAATCCAGATAAATGTGAAATGATGTATTTTGGTAGAGCTAATGTAGCGGGGAGCGATATGATAAATGGCAGAACCATAAAGGGTGTAGATACGCAGAGGGACCTGGGTGTGCAAGTCCACAAATCCTTGAAGGTGACGTCACAGGTGGAGAAAGTGGGGAAGAAGGCATATGGCATGCTTGCCTTTATAGGACGGGGAATAGAGTATAAAAGTTGGGGTCTGATGTTGCAGATGTATAGAACGTTGGTTCGGCCGCATTCGGAATACTGCGTCCAGTTCTGGTCGCCACACTACCAGACGGACGTGGAAGCTTTAGTGGGAGTGCAAAGGAGGTTTACAGGATGTTGTCTGGTATGGAGGGGCTAAGTTATGAGGAGAGAGTGGGTAAACTGGAGTTGTTCTCATTGGAAAGACGGAGAATGAGTGATGACCGAATAGAGGTGTATAAAATTATGAAAGGCATAGATAGGGTGGACGGTGGGAAGGTTTTTTCCAGGTCAGTGGTGACGTTCACGAGGGGTCATAGGTTCAAGGTGAGGAGGGGGGAGGTTTAATACGGACATCAGAAGGACATATTTTACACAGAGGGTGGTGGGGGCCTGGAATGCGCTGCCGGGCAATAGTGGTGGAGGTGCGCAAACTGGGAATGTTTAAGACTTATCTAGATAGCCACATGAACAGAGTGGGTATGGAGGGGTACAAAAGAATGTTCTAGTTTGAACCAGGGAGCGGCGCGGGCTTGGAGGACCGATGTGCCAGTTCCTCTGGCCTCCGTGGGGCGGCACGGTAGCACAGTGGTTAGCACTGCTGCTTCACAGCTCCAGGGACCTGGTTTCAATTCTCGGCGTGGGTCACTGTCTGTGTGGAGTTTGCACATTCTCCTCGTGTCTGATGGGTTTCCTCCGGGTGCTCCGATTTCCTCCCACAGTCCAAAGATGTGCAGGTTCGGTTGATTGGCCATGCTAAAAATTGCCCTTAGTGTCCTGAGATGCGTAGGTTAGAGGGATTAGTGGGTAAATATGTAGGGATATGGGGGTGGGGCCTGGGTGGGTTTGTGGTCGGTGCAGACTCGATGGGCCGAATGGCCTCTTTCTGTACTGTAGGGTTTCTATGATTTCTATGATTTCTGTGCTGTATTGTTCTTTGTTCACTCCTCACAGTCAGGCAGCACTCACCGTGCAGTCAGAGCAGCACTGTGAGGCCTTGGTTTTCAGAGGCACAACTTACAAAGCCCCAGAACTGGTTGTAAATAGTTGTACAAACAACCAGCGAAGTTCAGTTGAGAGCTGACTCAGCTGATTCCTGTTGCAAGAATGCACGAAAGTGCAGCTTTTTACTTCCCAAATAAGTACTCATTTGGCTCACCATGGAAGCAAGTTTAATGACTAATTATCTGCTTATAACTTAGCACGTGAAGTACCTGTCTTCACCTAACTGCAAAAGCATTCCTCACAGTCAGGCACCATTCAACATGCAGTCAGCTCATCATCTGCACAGGGAATCACACAGAGTCATCTCATCCTCTACTGCGGGAAACAAAAAGTGTCAGCTCATCATCTGCAGAGGGAATCACTCAGAGGCAGCTCATCGTCTACAGGGGGAATCACAGAGTCAGCTCATCATCTACAGGGGGAATCACACAGAGTAAGCTCATCATCTACAGAGGGAATCACAAAATTAGCTCATCAACCACAGGGGGTATCACACAGAGTCAGCTCATCATCTACAGGAGGAATCACACAGAATCAGCTCATCGTCTACAGGGGGAATCACACAGCCAGCTCATCAACTAAGGAAGGAATCACACAGAATCAGCTCATCAGGTACAGAGGAAATCACACACAGTCAGCTCATTGTCTACAGGGGAAATCACACAGAACCAGCTCATCATGTGGAGAGGGAATCACACAGGGTCAGCTCATCATCGACAGGGGGAATCACAAAGAGTCAGCTCATCATCGACAGGAGGAATCACACAGTGTCAGCTCGTCATCTACAGGGGGAATCACACAGACCTGGCTCATCATCTACAGAGGGAATCACACAGAGTCTTAGAAATCTTAGAAACCCTACAGCACAGGAAGAGGCCACTCGGCCCATCGAGTCTGCACTGTCCACAATCCCACCCTGGCCCTACCCCCATATCCCTACATGTTTAACCACTAATTCCTCGACCCTACGCATCCCAGGACACGAAGGGCAATTTTAGCATGGCCAATCAACCTAACCCGCACATCTCTGGACTGTGGGAGGAAACCGGAGCACCCAGAGGAAACCCACGCAGACACGAGGAGAATGTGCAAACTCCACACAGTTAGTGCCCCAAGCCGGGAATCGAGCCCTGGTCCCTGGAGCTGTGAAACAGCAGTGCTAACCACCGTGCTACCGTGCCGCCCTATGATGACTCAGCTCATCATCTCCAAAGGTAATCACAAATAATCAGCTCATCATCTCCAGAGGGAATCACAAAGAGTCAGCTCATCAACGACTGGGGGAATCATACAGTCCAAGCTCATCATCGACAGAGGGAATCACACTGATTCATCTCATCATCTCCAGACGGAATCACACAGGGTCAGCTCAGCATCTACAGGGGGAATCACACTGGGTCAGCTCATCATCTACAGAAGGAATCACACAGGGTCAGCTCAGCATCTACAGGAGGAATCACACTGGGTCAACTCATCATCTACAGGGGTAATCACAAAGAGTCAGCTCATCATCTCGAGGGGGAGTTGCACAGAGACGTCTCATCATCTACAGAAGGAATCACACAGAGTCAACTCATCATCTACAGGGGTAATCACAAAGAGTCACCTCATCATCTCGAGGGGGAGTTGCACAGAGACATCTCATCATCTACAGGAGGAATCACACAGAGTCAGCTCATCATCAAAGAACAAAGAACAAAGAACAGTACAGCACAGGAAACAGGCCCTTCGGCCCTCCAAGCCTGTGCCGCTCCTTGGTCCAACTAGACCAATCGTTTGTATCCCTCCATTCCCAGGCTGCTCATGTGACTATCCAGGTAAATCTTAAACGATGTCAGCGTGCCTGCCTCCACCACCTTACTTGGCAGCGCATTCCAGGCCCCCAACACCCTCTGTGTAAAAAACGTCCCTTTGATGTCTGAGTTATACTTCGCCCCTCTCAGCTTGAGCCCGTGACCCCTCGTGATCGTCACCTCCGACCTGGGAAAAAGCTTCCCACTGTTCACCCTATCTATACCCCTCATAATCATGTATACCTATATTAGATCTCCCCTCATTCTCCGTCTTTCCAATGAGAACAACCCCAGTCTACCCAATCTCTCCTCATAGCTAAGACCCTCCATACCAGGCAACATCCTGGTAAACCTTCTCTGCACTCTCTCCAATGCCTCCACGTCCTTCTGGTAGTGCGGCGACCAGAACTGGACGCAGTACTCCAAATGTGGCCTAACCAGCGTTCTATACAGCTGCATCATCAGACTCCAGCTTTTATACTCTATACCCCGTCCTATAGAGGCAAGCATACCATATGCCTTCTTCACCACCTTCTCCACCTGTGTTGCCACCTTCAAGGATTTGTGGACTTGCACACCTAGGTCCCTCTGTGTTTCTATACTCCTGATGACTCTGCCATTTATTGCATAACTCCTCCCTACATTATTTCTTCCAAAATGCATCACTTCGCATTTATCCGGATTAAATTCCATCTGCCACCTCTCCGCCCAACTTTCCAGCCTATCTATATCCTGCTGTATTGCCCGACAATGCTCTTCGCTATCCGCAATTCCAGCCATCTTCGTGTCATCCGCAAACTTGCTGATTACACCAGTTACAACTTCTTCCAAATCATTTATATATATCACAAATAGCAGAGGTCCTAGTACAGAGCCCTGCGGAACACCACTGGTCACAGACCTCCAGCCGGAAAAAGACCCTTCGACCACTACCCTCTGTCTCCGATGGCCAAGCCAGTTCTCCACCCATCTAGCCACTTCTCCTTGTATCCCATGAGCCTTAACCTTCTTAACCAACCTGCATGTGGGACTTTGTCAAATGCCTTACTGAAATCCATATAGACGACATCATCGACAGGAGGAATCATCCAGAGTCAGCTCATCATCTACAGGGGGAATCACACTGGGTCAGCTCATCATCTCGAGGGGGAATCACACAGATTCAGCTCATCATCAACAGCGGGAATCGCACAGAGTCAGCTCATCATCTGCAGGGGCAATCACACAGTCAGCTCCTCAACTACAGACGGAATCACACAGAATCAGGTCATCATGTACAGAGGGAATCACACAGGGTGAGCTCATCATCCACAGAGGGAAATCAGAAAGAGTCCGCTCATCATCGAGAGAGCGAGCTGCACAGAGTCAGCTCATCATCTACAGCGGGAATCACGCTGAGTCAGTTTATCATCTACAGAGGGAATCACACAGAATCAGCTCATCATCTACAGGGTGAATCACAAAGAGTCAGTTCATCATCGACAGGGGGAATCACGCAGAGTCAGCTCATCATCTGCTGCGGGATTCACAGAGGGTCAGCTCGTCATCTACAGAGAGAATCACAGATTCAGCTCACCATCTGCAGGGGGAGTCACAATCGGTCAGCTGATCGTCTACAGGGGGAATCACAAAGAGTCAGCTCCTCATCTACAGGGGCAATCACACTGTCAGCTCATCATCGACAGGGGGAATGACACAGTCAGCTAATTATCTACAGGGGGAATCAAACAGAGTCAGCTCATCATGTGGAGAGGGAATCACACAGGGTCAGCTCATCAGTGACAGAGGCAATCACGCAGACGAGGCTCATCATCTACGGCGGGAATCACACAGCGTCAGCTCGTCATCTACAGAGGGAATCACACAGTCAGCTCATCATCTCCAGGGGGAATCACACAGAATCAGCTCATCATGTACACAGGGAATCACACAGGGTCAGCTCATCATCGACAGGGGGAATCACAAAGAGTCAGCTCATCATGTCCACGGGGAGTTGCGCAGAGTCAGCTCATCATCCACAGGCGGGGAATCAGGCAGAGTCAGGTCATCGTCGACAGGGGAATCAAAGAGTCAGCTCATCATCGACAGCGGGAAACGCACACATTCAGCTCTTCATCCATAGAAACCATAGAAACCCTACAGTGCAGAAAGAGCCCATTCGGCCCATCGAGTCTGCACCGAAAACAATCCCACCCAGGCCCTATCCCCGTATCCCTACATATGTACCCGCTAATCCTTCCAACCCTCATATTTGCCCACTAATCTACACATCCCGGGAAACTAAGGGGCAATTTAGCTTGGCCAATCAACCTAACCTGCACATCTTTGGACTGTTGGAGGAAACCGGAGCACCCGTAGGAAACCCACGCAGACACGGACCCGAGCCGAGAATCGAAGCCAGGACCCTGGAGCTGTGAAGCAGCAGTGCTAACCACTGTGCTACCGTGCCGCCCATCTACAGGAGGAATCACACAGAGTCTGCTCATCATCTACAGGAGGAATCAAACAGAGTTCGCTCATCATCGACAGGGGGAATCACATAGATTCATCTCATCGTCTACAGGAGGAATCAGACACGGTCAGTTTATAGTCTACAGGGGGAATCATACAGAGTCAGCTCATCAGCGACAGGGTGAATCACACAGAGTCATCTGATAGTCTACAGGAGGAACCACACAGATTCAGCTCATCATCAACAGCGGGAATCACACGGAGTCATGTCATCATCTACAGGGGGAATCAGACAGAGTCAGCTCCTCATCTTCATGGGGAATCAGACAGAGTCGGCTCATCATCTACAGGGGGAATCAGACAGAGTCAGCTCCTCATCTGCATTGGGAATCACACAGATTCAGCTCATCATCTACGGGAGGCATAACACCGAGTCAGCTCATCGTCTGGAAGGGGAATCACACAGAGTAAGCTCATCAGCGACAGAGGGAATCGCACAGAGTTAGCTCATCGTTGATGGGGTGAATTACACAGTCAGCTCATCGTCCACAGGGGGAATCACAGAGTCAGCTCATCAGCTCCAGTGAAAAGCACACAGAGTCAGCTCATCATCTACAAGAGGATTCACACAGTGTCAGCTCATCATCTACAGAAGGAATCACACAGTCAGCTCATCATCGACAGGGGGAATCACACACTGTCAGCTCATCATCTCCAGGAGGAATCGCACAGAGTGTGCTCAATATCGACAGAAAGAATCACACAGTGTCAGCTCATCATCTACAGGTGGAATCACACAGAGTCAGCTCCTCATCGACAGGAGGAATCACAAAGAGTCAGCTGATCATCTACAGGGGGAATCACACAGAATCAGCTCCTCAGCTGCAGAGGGAATCACACAGAGTCAGCTCATCATCTACAGAAAGAATCACGCAGAGTCAGCTCATAATCTACAGGAGAAATCACACAGATTAAGCTCATCGTCGACAGGGGGAATCAGAAAGAGTGTGCTCATCATCTACTGAAAGAATCACACAGGGTCAGCTCATCATCTCCAGGAGAAATCACACAGAGTAAGCTCATCATCAACAGGTGGAATCACCCAGAGTCAGCTCATCGTCGCCGCGGGGAATCATACAGTCAGCTCATCATCTACAGGGGGAAATCACACAATGTCAGCTCATCATCTACAGGAGGAATCGGACAGAGTCAGCTCCTCATCTACAAGAGGAATCAGAAAGTGTCAACTCATCATCTACAGTGGGAATCACACAGTCAGCTCATCATCGACAAGAGGAATAACACAGAGCCAGCTCATCGTCTACATGGGGAATCACACAGATTCAGCTCATCACCAACAGGGGGAATCACACAGAGTCAGCTCATCATCTCCCGGAGAAATCACACAGAGCCCGCTCAATGTCTCCAGCGGGAATCACGGAGAGTCAGCTCATCATCGACAGATGAATCACACAGAGTCAGCTCATCATCTCTAGAAGAAATCACACAGAGCCAGCTCATAATCTACAGGGGGAATAACACACTGTCAGCTCATCGTCTCCAGGAGAATTCACGCAGATTCAGCTCATCATCGACAGAAAGAATCACACAGAGTCAGCTCATCATCAACAAGAGAAATCACACAGAGTCAGCTCATCATCAACAAGAGAAATCACACAGAGTCAGCTCATCATCTACAGGGGGTATCACACAGAGTCAGCTCATCATCAACAGGAGGATTCACAGAGTCAGCTCATCATCTACAGGGAGTATCACACAGAGTCAGCTCATCATCAACAGGACGTATCACACAAAGTCAGCTCATCATCTACAAGGGGAAATCACACAAAGTCAGCTCATCGTCTACAGGGGGAATCACACAGTGCCAGCACATCATCTACAGTGGGAATCATATAGAGACAGCTCATCATCTGCAGAGGGAATCACACAGAGTCAGCGCACTGTCTGCAGGGGGAACCACACAGTCAGCTCATCATCAACAGGAGGTATCACACAAAGTCAGCCCATCATCTGCAAGGGGAATCACACAGAGTCAGCTCATCATCTACAGGAGGAATCACACACGGTCCGCTCATCATCTGCAGGTGGAATCACAAAGAGTCAGCTCATCAGCTACAGGGGGAATCACACAGAGTCAGCTCATCGTCTACAGGGGGTACCACACAGTCAGCTCATCATCTCTAGGAAGAAGCACACAGTCAGCTCATCATCCACAGAGGCCATCTCCAGAGGGAATCACACAGAGTCAGCTCATCATCGCCAGGAGGAATCACAAAGAATCAGCTCATCATCGACAGCGGGAATCAGACAGAGTCAGCTCGTCATCCCCAGAGGGATTCACACAGAGTTAGCTCATCATCTACAGGGAGAATCAAAGAGTGAGCCCATCGTCTACAAGGGGAATCACACAGTCATCTCCTCATCTTCATGGTGAATCACGCAGAGTCAGCTCATCATCTACAGGAGGAATCACACTTTCAGCTCATCATCTACAGGGGGCATCTACATAGGGCATCACACAGAGTCAGCTCATCATCGACAGGAGGAATCACAAAGAGTCAGCTCATCATCTACAGAGGGAATCACACAGGGTAAGCCCATCTTGACCAGGAGAAATCACACACAGTTTGCTCATCGTGCACAGGGGGAATCACACAGTCAGCTCATCAGCTCCAGTGAAAAGCCCACAGAGTCAGCTCATCACCTGCAAGGGGAATCACACAGATTCTGCACATCATCAACAGGAGGAATCACACAGAGGCAGCTCATCATCTACAGGGGAAATCACACAGAGTCAGCTCATCATCTACATGAGGAATCACACAGTGTCAACTCATCAAGAGGGGGAATCACGTAGTCTGCTCATCATCTACAAGAGGATTCACACAGTGTCAGCTCATCATCTACAGAAGGAATCACACAGTCAGCTCATCATCGACAGGGGGAATCACACACTGTCAGCTCATCATCTCCAGGAGGAATCGCACAGAGTGTGCTCAATATCGACAGAAAGAATCACACAGAGTCAGCTCATCATCTACAGGTGGAATCACACAGATTCAGCTCCTCATCGACAGGAGGAATCACAAAGAGTCAGCTGATCATCTACAGGGGGAATCACACAGAATCAGCTCCTCAGCTGCAGAGGGAATCACACAGAGTCAGCTCATCATCTACAGAAAGAATCACGCAGAGTCAGCTCATAATCTACAGGAGAAATCACACAGATTAAGCTAATCGTAGACAGGGGGAATCAGAAAGAGTCAGCTCACCAGCTGCAGGGGGAATCACAAAGAGTGTGCTCATCATCTACTGAAAGAATCACACAGGGTCAGCTCATCATCTCCAGGAGAAATCACACAGAGTAAGCTCATCATCAACAGGTGGAATCACACAGAGTCAGCTCATCGTCGACGGGGGGAATCACACAGTCAGCTCATCATCTACAGGGGGAAATCACACAGTCAGCTCATCATCTACAGGAGGAATCAGACAGAGTCAGCTCCTCATCTACAAGAGGAATCAAACAGTGTCAACTCACCATCTACAGTGGGAATCACACAGCCAGCTCATCATCGACAAGAGGAATAACACAGAGCCAGCTCATCGTCTACATGAGGAATCACGGAGAGTCAGCTCATCATCGACAGATGAATCACACAGAGTCAGCTCATCATCTCTAGAAGAAATCACACAGAGCCAGCTCATAATCTACAGGGGGAATAACACACTGTCAGCTCATCGTCTCCAGGAGAATTCACGCAGATTCAGCTCATCATCGACAGAAAGAATCACACAGATTCAGCTCATCATCAACAAGAGAAATCACACAGAGTCAGCTCATCATCAACAAGAGAAATCACACAGAGTCAGCTCATCATCTACAGGGGGTATCACACAGAGTCAGCTCATCATCAACAGGAGGAATCACAGAGTCAGCTCATCATCTACAGGGGGAAATAACACAGGGTCAGCTCATCATCAACAGGAGGATTCACAGAGTCAGCTCATCATCTACAGGGAGTATCACACAGAGTCAGCTCATCATCAACAGGAGGTATCACACAAAGTCAGCTCATCATCTACAAGGGGAAATCACACAAAGTCAGCTCATCGTCTACAGGGGGAATCACACAGTGCCAGCACATCATCTACAGTGGGAATCATATAGAGACAGCTCATCATCTGCAGAGGGAATCACACAGAGTCAGCGCACTGTCTGCAGGGGGAACCACACAGTCAGCTCATCATCAACAGGAGGTATCACACAAAGTCAGCCCATCATCTGCAAGGGGAATCACACAGAGTCAGCTCATCATCTACAGGAGGAATCACACACGGTCCGCTCATCATCTGCAGGTGGAATCACAAAGAGTCAGCTCATCAGCTACAGGGGGAATCACACAGAGTCAGCTCATCGTCTACAGGGGGTACCACACAGTCAGCTCATCATCTCTAGGAAGAAGCACACAGTCAGCTCATCATCTACAGAGGCCATCTCCAGAGGGAATCACACAGAGTCAGCTCATCATCGCCAGGAGGAATCACAAAGAATCAGCTCATCATCGACAGCGGGAATCAGACAGAGTCAGCTCGTCATCCCCAGAGGGATTCACACAGAGTTAGCTCATCATCGACAGGGAGAATCAAAGAGTGAGCTCATCGTCTACAAGGGGAATCACACAGTCATCTCCTCATCTTCATGGTGAATCACGCAGAGTCAGCTCATCATCTACAGGAGGAATCACACTTTCAGCTCATCATCTCCAGGGGTCATCTACATAGGGCATCACACAGAGTCAGCTCATCATCGACAGCAGGAATCACAAAGGGTCAGCTCATGATCTACAGAGGGAATCACACAGGGTAAGCTCATCTTGACCAGGAGAAATCACACACAGTTAGCTCATCGTGCACAGGGGGAATCACACAGTCAGCTCATCAGCTCCAGTGAAAAGCCCACAGAGTCAGCTCATCACCTGCAAGGGGAATCACACAGATTCTGCACATCATCAACAGGAGGAATCACACAGAGGCAGCTCATCATCTACAGGGGAAATCACACAGAGTCAGCTCATCATCTACATGAGGAATCACACAGTGTCAACTCATCAAGAGGGGGAATCACGTAGTCTGCTCATCATCTACAAGAGTATTCACACAGTGTCAGCTCATCATCTACAGAAGGAATCACACAGTCAGCTCATCATCGACAGGGGGAAATCACACACTGTCAGCTCATCATCTCCAGGAGGAATCGCACAGAGTGTGCTCAATATCGACAGAAAGAATCACACAGAGTCAGCTCATCATCTACAGGTGGAATCACACAGATTCAGCTCCTCATCGACAGGAGGAATCACAAAGAGTCAGCTGATCATCTACAGGGGGAATCAGAAAGAATCAACTCCTCAGCTGCAGAGGGAATCACACAGAGTCAGCTCATCATGTACAGAAAGAATCACGCAGAGTCAGCTCATCATCTACAGGAGAAATCATACAGATTAAGCTAATCGTCGACAGGGGGAATCAGAAAGAGTAAGCTCACCAGCTGCAGGGGGAATCACAAAGAGTGTGCTCATCATCTACTGAAAGAATCACACAGGGTCAGCTCATCATCTCCAGGAGAAATCACACAGAGTAAGCTCATCATCAACAGGTGGAATCACACAGAGTCAGCTCATCGTCGACGGGGGGAATCACACAGTCAGCTCATCATCTACAGGGGGAAATCACACAGTCAGCTCATCATCTACAGGAGGAATCAGACAGAGTCAGCTCCTCATCTACAAGAGGAATCAAACAGTGTCAACTCAAAATCTACAGTGGGAATCACACAGTCAGCTCATCATCGACAAGAGGAATAACACAGAGCCAGCTCATCGTCTACATGAGGAATCACACAGATTCAGCTCATCACCAACAGGGAGAATCACACAGAGTCAGCTCATAATCTGCAGGGGGAATCACAACACTGTCAGCTCAATGTCTCCAGGGGGAATCACGCAGAGTCAGCTCATCATCGACAGAAAGAATCACACAGAGTCAGCTCATCATCTCTAGGAGAAATCACACAGAGCCAGCTCATAATCTACAGGGGGAATAACACAGAGTCAGCACATTGTCTCCAGGAGAATTCACGCAGATTCAGCTCATCATCGACAGAAAGAATCACACAGAGTCAGCTCATCATCAACAAGAGAAATCACACAGAGTCAGCTCATCATCAACAAGAGAAATCACACAGAGTCAGCTCATCATCAACAGGAGGTATCACACAAAGTCAGCCCATCATCTGCAAGGGGAATCACACAGAGTCAGCTCATCATCTACAGGAGGAATCACACACGGTCCGCTCATCATCTGCAGGTGGAATCACAAAGAGTCAGCTCATCAGCTACAGGGGGAATCACACAGAGTCAGCTCATCGTCTACAGGGGGTACCACACAGTCAGCTCATCATCTCTAGGAAGAAGCACACAGTCAGCTCATCATCTACAGAGGCCATCTCCAGAGGGAATCACACAGAGTCAGCTCATCATCGCCAGGAGGAATCACAAAGAATCAGCTCATCATCGACAGCGGGAATCAGACAGAGTCAGCTCGTCATCCCCAGAGGGATTCACACAGAGTTAGCTCATCATCTACAGGGAGAATCAAAGAGTGAGCTCATCGTCTACAAGGGGAATCACACAGTCATCTCCTCATCTTCATGGTGAATCACGCAGAGTCAGCTCATCATCTACAGGAGGAATCACACTTTCAGCTCATCATCTACAGGGGGCATCTACATAGGGCATCACACAGAGTCAGCTCATCATCGACAGGAGGAATCACAAAGAGTCAGCTCATCATCTACAGAGGGAATCACACAGGGTAAGCTCATCTTGACCACGAGAAATCACACACAGTTAGCTCATCGTGCACAGGGGGGATCACACAGTCAGCTCATCAGCTCCAGTGAAAAGCCCACAGAGTCAGCTCATCACCTGCAAGGGGAATCACACAGATTCTGCACATCATCAACAGGAGGAATCACACAGAGGCAGCTCATCATCTACAGGGGAAATCACACAGAGTCAGCTCATCATCTACATGAGGAATCATACAGTGTCAACTCATCAAGAGGGGGAATCACGTAGTCTGCTCATCATCTACAAGAGGATTCACACAGTGTCAGCTCATCATCTACAGAAGGAATCACACAGGCAGCTCATCATCGACTGGGGGAATCATACACTGTCAGCTCATCATCTCCAGGAGGAATCGCACAGAGTGTGCTCAATATCGACAGAAAGAATCACACAGAGTCAGCTCATCATCTACAGGTGGAATCACACAGATTCAGCTCCTCATCGACAGGAGGAATCACAAAGAGTCAGCTGATCATCTACAGGGGGAATCACACAGAATCAGCTCCTCAGCTGCAGAGGGAATCACACAGAGTCAGCTCATCATGTACAGAAAGAATCACGCAGAGTCAGCTCATCATCTACAGGAGAAATCATACAGATTAAGCTAATCGTCGACAGGGGGAATCAGAAAGAGTAAGCTCACCAGCTGCAGGGGGAATCACAAAGAGTGTGCTCATCATCTACTGAAAGAATCACACAGGGTCAGCTCATCATCTCCAGGAGAAATCACACAGAGTAAGCTCATCATCAACAGGTGGAATCACACAGAGTCAGCTCATCGTCGACGGGGGGAATCACACAGTCAGCTCATCATCTACAGGGGGAAATCACACAGTCAGCTCATCATCTACAGGAGGAATCAGACAGAGTCAGCTCCTCATCTACAAGAGGAATCAAACAGTGTCAACTCACCATCTACAGTGGGAATCACACAGTCAGCTCATCATCGACAAGAGGAATAACACAGAGCCAGCTCATCGTCTACATGAGGAATCACACAGATTCAGCTCATCACCAACAGGGAGAATCACACAGAGTCAGCTCATAATCTGCAGGGGGAATCACAACACTGTCAGCTCAATGTCTCCAGGGGGAATCACGCAGAGTCAGCTCATCATCGACAGAAAGAATCACACAGAGTCAGCTCATCATCTCTAGGAGAAATCACACAGTGCCAGCTCATAATCTACAGGGGGAATAACACAGAGTCAGCACATTGTCTCCAGGAGAATTCACGCAGATTCAGCTCATCATCGACAGAAAGAATCACACAGAGTCAGCTCATCATCAACAAGAGAAATCACACAGAGTCAGCTCATCATCAACAAGAGAAATCACACAGAGTCAGCTCATCATCAACAGGAGGAATCACAGAGTCAGCTCATCATCTACAGGGGGAAATAACACAGGATCAGCTCATCATCCAGAGGGGGTGTTGCACAGAGTCAGCTCCTCATCTACAGGAGGAATCGCAAAGAGTCAGCTCATCATCTACAGAAAGAATCACACATAGTCAGCTCATCATCAACTGAGGGAATCACACAGAGTCAGCTCCACATCGACAAGGGAAACCAGGCAGAGTAGCTCATCATCTACAGGAGGAAATCACACAGTCAGCTCATCACCGACAGGGGGAATCACACAGTGTCAGCTCATCATCTACAAGGGGAATCACACAGTGTCAGCTCATCACCTACAGGGGAAATCACACAGAGTAAGCTCATCTTCGACAGGACGAATCACACAGCCAGCTCATCATCTGCAGGGGAATCACGGAGAGTCAGCTCATCGTCTATAGGGGGAATCACACAGAGTCAGCTCATCGTCTACAGGGGAACCAGACAGAGTAGGCTCATCGTCGACAGGGGGAATCACACAGTCAGCTGCTCATCTACATTTTGGATTCGCACAGAGTCAGCTCATCATCTACAGAAAGAATCACAGAGAGTCAGCTCATCATCAACTGAGGGAATCACAGAGAGTCAGCTCCACATTGACAGGGGAAAGCAGACAGAGTCAGCTCATCGTCGACAGGGGGAATCATACAGTGAGCTCATCATCTATAGGAAGAAATCACACAGTCAGCTCATCATCTACAGGGGGAATCACACAGTCAGCACATCATCTACATGAGGAATCACACAGTGTCAGCTCATCACCTCCAGGGGGAATCACACAGGGTCAGCTCATCACCTACAGTGGGAATCACACAGAGTCTGCCCATCACCTGCAGGGGAAATCACACAGAGTAAGGTCATCTTCGACAGGATGAATCACACAGTCAGCTCATCATGTGCAGGGGAATCACACAGAGTCAGCTCATCGTCTATAGGGGGAATCACACAGTCAGCTCATCATCTACAAGAGGAATCACACAGTGTCAGCTCATCATCTACAGAGGGAACCACACAGAGTCAGCTCAACATCGACAGAGGGAATCACACAGAGTCAGCGCATCATCTCCTGCGGGAATCACATCGAGTCAGTGCATCATCTCTAGAGAGAATCACACAAAGTCAGCTCATCATCTATCGAGGGAATCACACAATGTCAGCTCATCATCCACAGGAGCAATCAGACAGAGTCAGCTCATCATCGACAGAGGGAATCACACAGACTCAACTCATCATCTATAGAAATAATCACACAGAGACTGCTCATCATCCACAGAAAGAATAACACAGACTAAGCTCATCATCTACAGTGGCAATCAGACAGATTCAGCTAATCAGCTACAGGGGGAATCACAAAGAGTCTGCACATCATCTACAGAAAGAATCACACAGTGTCAGCTCATCATCTCCAGGAGACATCACACAGAGTAAGCTCATCATCCACAGGGGGAAATCACACAGAATCAGCTCATCATCTACAGGGAGAAATAACACAGGGTCAGCTCATCAACCAGAGGGGGTGTTGCACAGAGTCAGCTCCTCATCTGCAGCAGGAATCGCACAGAGTCAGCTCATCATCGACAGAAAGAATCACACAGAGTCGGCTCATCATCTACAGTGGGAATCACACAGAGGCAGCTCATCAACTATAGGGGGAATCACATAGAGTCAGCTCATCGTCTACAGGGGAATCAGACAGAGTCAGCTCATCGTCGACAGGGGGGATCACACAGTCAGCTCATCATCTACAAGAGGAATCACACAGTGTCAGCTCATCATCTACAGGGGAATCACACAGACTCAACTCATCATCTGTAGAAATAATCACACAGAGACTGCTCCTCATCTACATAAATAATCACACAGAATCAGCTCATCATCTACAGTGGGAATCAGACAGATTCAGCTCATCAGCGACAGGGGGAATCACAAAGAGTCTGCTCATCATCTACAGAAGGAATCACACAGTGTCAGCTCCTCATCTACAGGAGAAATCACACAAAGTCAGGTCTTCATCAACGGGGGGAATCAGACAGAGTTAGCTCATCATCTACAAGAGGAATCTCACAGGGTCAGTTCATCATCACCAGGAGTAATCACACAGAGTCAGCTCATAATCTATAGGGGGAATCACACACTGTCAGCTCATCGTCTCCAGGGGGAATCACACAGAGTCTGCTCAACATCGACAGAAAGAATCACACAGAGTCAGCTCATCATCAACAGGGGGAATCGCACACAGTCAGCTCCTCATCTGCAGAGGGAATCACAGAGTGTCAGCTCGGCATCGGCAGAGGGAATCACACAGACTCAGCTCATCATTTACAGAAAGAATCACACAGAGTCAGCTCATAATCTACTGGAGAAATCACAGAGGAAGCTCATCGTCTACAGGGGGAAATCACACAGTCAGCTCATCATCTACAGGAGGAATCACACAGAGTCAGCTCATCATCTACAGGGGGAATCACAGTCAGCTCATTATCTCCAGAGGGACTCACATAGATTCAGCGCATCATCGACAGGGGAAATCACACAGAGTGAGCTCATCTTCTACAGGGGGAATCACACAGAGGAAGCTCATCGTCTACAGGGGAAAATCACTCAGTCAGCTCATCATCTACAGGAGGAATCACACAGACTCAGCTCATCATCCACATGGGGAATCACACAGTCAGGTCATCATCTACAGAGGAAACCACACAGAATCAGCTCATCATCTACAGGAGGAATCACACCGAGTCAGCTCATCATCTGCAGGGGAATCACACAGCTCATCATCTCCACGGGGAATCACACAGTCAGCTCATCATCTACAGGGGGAATCACACAGAATCAGCTCATCATCTCCAGGAGCACTCACACAGAGTCAGCTCATCATGTCCAGAGGGACTCACACAGGGTCAACTCAAACTGTAGAGGGAATCACACAGAGTGAGCTCATCTTCTACAGGGGGAATCATACAGAGTAGCTCATCGTCGGCAGGGGGAAATCACACAGTCAGCTCATCATATACAGGGGGAATCACACAGAGACTGCTCATCATCGACAGAGGGAATCGCACAGAATCAGCTCATCATATACAGGGGGAATCACACAGAGACTGCTCATCATCGACAGAGGGAATCACACAGAGTCAGCTCATCATCTACCGAGGGAATGACACGGTCAGCTCATCGTGTACAGCGGGAATCACACAGAGTCAGGTCATTTTCGACAGGAGGAATCACACAGAGTCAGCTCATCGTCTACAGGGGGAATCATGCAGTCACCACACCATCTGCAGGGGAAATCACACTGTCAGCTCATCAGTTATAGGGGGAGTCACACAGAGTCAGCTCATCATCTACAGGGGGAATCACAGGCAGCTCATTATCTCCAGAGGGACTCACATAGAGTCAACGCATCATCGACAGGGGGAATGACACAGAGTCAGATCATCATCTACATAGGGAATCACACAGTCAGGTCATCATCTACAGAGGAAACCACACAGAATCAGCTCATCATCTACAGGAGGAATCACACCGAGTCAGCTCATCATCTGCAGGGGAATCACACAGCTCATCATCTCCACGGGGAATCACACAGTCAGCTCATCATCTACAGGGGGAATCACACAGAATCAGCTCATCATCTCCAGGAGCACTCACACAGAGTCAGCTCATCATGTCCAGAGGGACTCACACAGGGTCAACTCAAACTGTAGAGGGAATCACACAGAGTGAGCTCATCTTCTACAGGGGGAATCATACAGAGTAGCTCATCGTCGGCAGGGGGAAATCACACAGTCAGCTCATCATATACAGGGGGAATCACACAGAGACTGCTCATCATCGACAGAGGGAATCGCACAGAATCAGCTCATCATATACAGGGGGAATCACACAGAGACTGCTCATCATCGACAGAGGGAATCACACAGAGTCAGCTCATCATCTACCGAGGGAATGACACGGTCAGCTCATCGTGTACAGAGGGAATCACACAGAGTCAGGTCATTTTCGACAGGAGGAATCACACAGAGTCAGCTCATCGTCTACAGGGGGAATCATGCAGTCACCACACCATCTGCAGGGGAAATCACACTGTCAGCTCATCAGTTATAGGGGGAGTCACACAGAGTCAGCTCATCATCTACAGGGGGAATCACAGGCAGCTCATTATCTCCAGAGGGACTCACATAGAGTCAACGCATCATCGACAGGGGGAATGACACAGAGTCAGATCATCATCTACATAGGGAATCACACAGAGGAAGCTCATCGTCTGCAGGTGGAAATCACACAGTCAGCTCACCATCTACACGGGGAATCACACAGAGACTGCTCATCATCGACAGGGGGAATCGCACAGAATCAGCTCATCATCTACAGGAGGAATCACACAGACTCAGCTCATCCTCCACAGGGGGGATCACACAGTCAGGTCATCATCTACAGAGGGAATCACACAGAATCAGCTCATCATCTACAGGAGGAATCACACCGCGTCAGCTCATCATCTGCAGGGGAAATCACACAGCTCATCATCTCCACGGGGAATCACACAGTCAGCTCATCATCTACAGGGGGAATCACACAGAGTAAGCTCATCATCTAGAGAGGGAGTTCCACCGAGTCAGCTCATCAACGACAGACGGAATCACACCGAGTCAGCTCATCATCTACAGGGGGAATCACACAGTCAGCTCATCATCGACTGAGGGAACCACACAGGTTCAGCTCATCATGGAAAGGTGGAATCACACAGAGTCAGCTCATCACCTATAGGAGAAATCACAGAGTCACCTTATCATCTACAACGGGAATCAGAAAGAGTCAGCTCATCATCTACAGGGGTAATGCCACTGAGTCAGCTCATCATCTACAGCGGGAAACACACAGCCAGCACATCATCTACAGGAGAATCACACAGTCAGCTCAGAACCTACAGGGTTTGTGTGCAGATCTAAATCTCCAGTGCCAGGGGACAGTCAATGTCCTGTGAGTTCCACACTATGATGAACTCAACACAGAAGAAACACTCTCCAGACACAAAAACACCACCTCAACTCACTCCTGGAAACACCTAACTCCTCAGCCAGCCTTTGCTCCAGCCCCTTTTATCCTACCCTTATTTGAAAAAAGTGCAGAAACAGTTGTTATACCTATCTGTGTTGTCTGTGCGACAAGCTTAAAATTGCACAGGCAATGTAATGCACCAGTCAATTCGGGAGATAACCCCCTCAACTAGCTTCATGATTGACGGCCGGCACACTGCCAATCCACACCTGCACCCATCAACCACGATATCTCTCCATCTTGGGGACGCATATGGAGCTCTCCCGTCTTAACGGATTTCAACTGCTAGTAGTTTGGGTGAGTCACGCACACTTTAAGTCTTTCCATTGAGATTACAGTGCCTTTTGCATTGTTTTAATGAGGGGTGAGCTAAGCCAAGACGTGTAGGCATGCCGATCCGGTAGGGGGGAATGTGCTTCTGTTGTGATCGGGGGAAGGTGGTAAGTAGAATATTCTGCAATCGTGGTGGAGGGGATTGGAAGACTCTGAAATGCGCGAGGGGAATGAGGGGTGAGTGGGATACTCTGACATCAGGGAGCGGGGAGTGTGGGAATCTGTAGTTTAATGAAGGTAATGAATGAGATTCTCTGCACTCGGGGGAAGGAGGTTGAGGGGTGAGTGGGTAAACTCTGCAATTCGGTGATGGTGTGACTGTGATAATCTGCTATCAGGACAGGGATAATTGGGATAGTTCGAAATCGTCCGGGGTGAGTGGGAGACTCTGGAATAGGGGAGGGGGAATGGGAGACTCAGTAATGCAGAGGGGAATGAGAGGTGAGTGGGATACTCTGAACTCTGGGAGAGGGGGAGTGGGAGATTATATAATGTGGAGGTGAATGAGGGGTGAGTGGGATACTCTGAAATCGGGGGCAAGAGGGTGAGGGGCAAATGGGGCACACTGCAATTGCGGGGGAGAGGGATACGTTCAGATGGTGATATTTTCCATGCAGGGAGAGGTTGCTGAGTGCAAGACTCTGCAATCGGGTGAGCGGTGACAGTGAAACTCTGCTATTGGGGGAAGGGTTGAGTGGGAGACTCTGCAATTAGGAGGGATGGGCCAACAGGGATATTCTGCAATGGGGGGAAGAGGGGGACTGGATAAGGGTGCTGCACCGGTTAGGGAGGTTATGTCCAATGGGGGTCTTCTACGTGGCGGGGAGTTTCCGATTTCTGGTTCCGGTAGGGGGGTCTAATGTCCGCGGAGGTGTTGTGAGGGCAGGAGAACAACTGATGTACTGTTTTCTGCACATTTGCACATTTGGGCCCTCCCAGCTGAGCAGCTGGCTTTTGGGCGAGGATCGACCGCATCCCTCTTCACACTGGTGCAAAACCGAGTGAGGTTCTTTTACTGCACAGAGTACCATCAGAAACGGTTTGTGGCCTCGCCGAAATAACGGATCTGAAACTCTCACTTTGACATAGAATGATTTTGATAAGATCGCAGCCCTCTGCAAAGCATTCTTCCCAGTGTGGTGATATAAACAGGGCCTAGGTTTCAGGCTGATAAAATTGGATATCCTAAATTAAAGAATTGTGCAATATTAAAATCAAACACAGTCAAACCTCAGGCAGGCCAATGGTACAAAAACACAAACGTGTCTGTGCCTGACCCATCAACCACCCATCAAAGGTCGTTACAATCTACTGATACTTAGTAGGAGATCAATGCACCTCATTGAAATGTTAGAAGCACAGATCGGTCCAGACTTTCTTTCACCAAGAGTTCCTGTAGATACCTTATCTGATAACAAGTTATACGTAAGCAACAGCATGGAGATGGGACATCTGGGGCGCGGACCCTGGTGTCCTGTCAGGCAGACATCAAGAAACCCATTGGGTATTGGAACCCCCTTCTGGAACCTCATTGGCCACAAGCCAGAGAAGTTTCTAAAAAGGCAAGTAGGCTGGGGGATAAACAGACACACTTTGAGACATACAGGAGCGAAGACTCGACGATGGAGACGGCCCTGACCATTCGGAAGACTGCCCGAAGAAGAAACGAAGGAAGAAGGTGCCATCAAGACTCACCTTCGTGAAAATGGACCAGAGGGACTCAGAGAATCGAACCTGCAGTTCAACCAAACCATCTTCACGGGTAGCATACTTGATTCTGGTGGTTCCATTGGTTTTATGTGGGTGATTTAAGGGTTAATAGTGTTATTATTAATAAACTTGTTCAACCTTTACTTGTGTTTGTCCTTTGTCCATCTTGCAAATACAGACACCGGGGTAAAACCTGAGATTAAACAAACTGGTCGAAAGTATCTGAGAATTGCCAGGGACTTCATCAGTTTGCTCCAAACAGAACTGTGAGAGATATTTCAAAGTAAAGCCTCTTTTTAAGGTTGCTCTGTACATAACACTGAGAGATAGGTCTATGTAAAGGCCCCTGCTAAGGTTGTTCTGTACATAACAGGGTGTTAAACAAAAGGTAAAGTTTAACAGCAGGCTTAACTTCAGCAGTCTCTATCAATCCTGACTCATGAAAATCTCAACTCAAACTCACACCCATGATGACATAAGGAACAATCCCATATCCAATCAAGATCCAAATATTATGGCCAGAATCTCCGTTACTCCTATCATTCCATCCTTGCCTGACCTTCAACATCCCATGCATACTGGGTAAATGTGCTACTTTTTGATATAACATGTGTTGGATTGAACAGGTTTAACTGAAGCTGTTTGTTCAGTGACTGTGATTAATGTCAGTCTCCACGGAGCCGGGCAGTGCCACTCGAGGTTTTCCCTCTTCTATTAATAACTGGTTCCGTTCAGTGTGTTACTCCCAGAGTCAGCGGGAGCGCCAACTCCGACACTAACACAGATCAGCGGCTGCAGGGAGAGGGAGGTGAGCGATCAGAATCTGAGAACAATGGACTGCAGCATCCCAACAACGGATCAGAATCCGGGATCAATGGACTGGACAATTACAGCAATGGATCAGAATCTGGGAACAATACATCGGAACATTCCACCCTTACCACCACCACCACCACCACCCCCGCCTTTGGATTTTGGTTTGAGTGGTAATTTTGCTGAGAGTCTTTTCTTCCTGTTAGGTGATGGAGTTGATAAGCTATCATTATCATCGCGGATTCTTTACGTACTCTTGTTTATTCAAGGAGTTTACTATCCGATCCTGGCTATTGTTGGTGTCCCTGGTAAGTCTCCCTGTAGAGCAATTAATTCTCTCAAACCTATTTAACTCTATTTCAGATCTTTACCATGAACTGGTACTGTTGTTATCGTTACTGTTGTGTCTCTATATCCCTTAATGAACCCTACACAACAATAAAAACTCTTTCAGTGTTTTTGGCAGTTCAGATTATCTGCATTTGTCCAATTGTGTATCTGGTAAGTCTCTGTATATTTGTAAACCATGCTTACTTATAATAATCTTTTTGTTATTTCAGTTCTGGGGCCACATACCTCAGTTCCACTCCTAACCCATGTTCCCTATCCACTGACAACATTCCTGTACTTGAAACTAGTTCTGACGGATTGCATCCTCTGTTATCACTTTGAATTTGAGCTGATTATTGCCCCCATATTCACTCCATCATTAGTCCTGTCCACCGTCACCTCCACAATATCATTCCCTGGTTCACCCCAGCTGTCACTGTGAATTCCATAGAAGACGTTTCGAATTCTCTGCTAACCAAACTTCCAGTTACAAAGTTTCAGAATCAAAACTCATCCCAATCTCTGCTGTCCATATCCCAACTCTCACCAAATCCCATTTACCCATTATCCTTGTGCTCACTGGCATCTGTTAGCAGCAGACTTCTCAAAGCCTTAATTTTCTCATTCACATGATCAAATATCTCCTTGATTTGTCTGATTGTCACACTCTCTATCAACTTCCCGAAATGTCTCTGTTCACATTTATACAGAGCCTGAAAACATCCAACCCACACATTCCGCCCACCCCCAGTACCACACCATATCTATCCATGACAGCAGTGTTCACTGGTACAGCCCCACTTATATCCATGCCATGGAAATCTAGGACCATAAATGGTGCAGCCACACTGCTGGTCAGTTCCAGTCTGTCCTGTATATCTTCCCATGCTGAACAGATATCCTGTCGAGGCTGTATCAAAGTTGGGACTGGAATGTGAGGCAGGTTCTGATGTGACATTAACAAGCCGGTTCAATCTATCGAACAGTACAAGAATTTTCATATTTCCATTCCTGTGATTGAATGCCTCTTCCAATGTGTCGCGTCCCCTTTCGCTAGATCTCTGCAACTTGTTCCATTTAAATTATTTGTCCGATTCCCCAGTTAAAATGCATTTCTGTCTCGCTGTGTCGCGGGCTTGCATTTTGCAGAATGATTGGTGACAACTTGACAGAGTTCTGAATACAGCAAATCCTCCTGGTTCTGCTCCTGGTGTCTCCAGTGTGGAGCTCCTGTTGGACAGGGGGATTCACCAGCTCTGACACATTCTGTTTATCTTGGATTGTCTCTTTCCACTGAAAGTCTGTGTTAGTCACTCTCAGCTCAACGTGTGTTCAACAACACGTGGAACCCATTATGTAAAGTGGTCCAGACATCACACTTGTAGGTGAGGGACTTTTCACTGACTCGAGCGATTGGAAAGTTAGTGGAAGTGTTGTGGATAAACTGGCGCACAAATTTAGGGACGACAGAGGGTTGCTGACTCAACCCAGGGTGAGATATGCGGTCTGTATCCCACGCGCGTCTGGCTCGATGACATGATCACCAAATGGAGCAGAGGCTGTAGAGAAAGGAAGCTTCATAAAGATTTAGGATGAGGGGGCTCTAGCATACCCATCCCGGGGTTCCCAAGAACTGTGGAATTATAATCAGCCTTTCTTTTATTCGTTTCTGGGGTGTGGGCATTACTGTTTACACAATCATTAGTGGCCCATCTCTACTTGCCTTTCTCGACTACCCCAGAGGGCATGTAAGGGTCAACCACATCTGGTGCTGTGGTATTCGAAGCAGAACCAGAATCCCACGAGCATTGCCCGAGGTCACTGGACAATTAGTCCAGTGACAATCCCAGTGCACCACATTTGCGTTAGGCATTTCTGTCATTCATTTCTCCCTTGCATCTCCAGTCTATTAACCAAGAGAAAGAGGATATTTCTCAGGAGGCACAGCCGATGGTGTGATTTGAATTCTATAAGAAACACAGTTTGAAAGTAAAAGTCTAATCGTAAGAATGAACGAACTAGGAATAGGAGTAGGTCATTTAGCCACGCGACATTGCTCCCCCATTTAATACGATCATGGCTGATAACTTCACGGCCTCAATGCCACTTTCCTGCCAGATCACCAGAACTATTAACAGCCAGTTTTAAATCTGCTACCCCTTATACTCAAGATATGCCTCCTTGTGATTGACCGAAACAAAGGGGAACAGTTGTTTATTAGTCACTCTGTCCATACCACTCATAAGTTATAAAACTCATTAAGGTCCCGCTTCAGCCTTCTTTGCTCAAGATAAAACAACCCAAGCCATCTAGCCTCTCCTATAGCTCAAATGCTTCATCCCAGGAAACATCCAGGTGAAACTCCTCTGTACCGCCTGAGTGCAATCACATCCTTCCAATAATGAGGTGACCAGTACTGTGCACAATGCTCCAGCTGTGGCCTTTCTTATCCTCTGAACAACTCCAACAATACATCCTTGCTCTTATACTCTATATCATAACTGATAAAAAAAATATGCCTTCTCAACTATCCTGTTCACCTGCTCTGCAGCCTTCAGGGATCTGTGAATAAGTAGCCCAACATCCATCTGTTCCTCTGCGCATCTCAGTTTCCTGCCTTTCATTTGCATTCGTTCTTTTTTCAAAGTGCATCATCTCACTCTTGCCATGTTTAAATACCATCTGCCACTGCTTGGCCTATTTGACCAAACAACTTATACCTTCCTGTAACTTAGAACCTTCTGAGAAACCTGGGAGCATAGGTATAGGAGCAGATGTCCACAGAACCAGCCCGTTGAGCCTGCTCAGCAATTCAATCAAATCAAGGCTGATCTTTTCTTGGACTCAATTTCAACTCCTTATCTATTCTCTATAGCCTTTGAAGCTGTATTTATTCGTAACATATCTCTCTCCTTCTTGAAAACAGTTAATGATTCAGACTGCACCTCACTATGCAATCCACAAATTCAGCAACATCTGCGAGTAGATCCTCATGATCTGTTTTACATCTACCACCTCTCAACCTATACCTCTGACCGCTTGTTCTGGATTTCCCCATCAGGGGAGGGGGAGGGTCATTTCGTCTAGATTTATTTATGAATTCCTTAGAGCATTTTACATATCTCGAACAGATCCTCTCACATACCTCATGTACCGCTATCTTACCTGCTCCCACAAACTACGAAGGCAGCGCATTCCAGACATTCACCACCCGCTGTGTAAAAAAACCTGTCTCGCACATCTCCTCTGAACTTATCCGCATGTACCTTAAACCTATGTCCCCTGGTACTTGACTTTTCTGCCCGAGGAAAGATCATGTGACTATCCACTCTGTCCATGCCACTCATAATCTTGTAAACATCTATCAACCTCCGTCATTCCAGTGAGAACAAACAGAGTTCTTGCAACCTCTCTTCATAGCTAATACCCTCCAGAACAGACAACATTCTGGTTAACATCTCCTGCATCTTCTTCGAAGTATTCACATCCTTCGAGTAGTGTGACGATTAGAATTGTACGAAATATTCTAAATGAGGCCGAACTAACGTTCTGTACAGCTGCAGCATGACTTGTCAATTTTTATATTCAATGCCGACTGATGATGGCAAGCATGCTCTATGCCTTCTCGGCTATCTTCTCCGCCTGCATTGCCACTTTCAGTGATCGGTGAAATTGAATGCCCAGATCTCTCTGTCTGCCATTACTCCTAAGGGTTTTACCATTTACTGTATAATTTGGACATGCATTGGACTTTCCAAAATGCATTAGCTCACATCTGCCCGGATTAAACTCTACTTGCCATTTCTCCACCCAAGTCCTCAACCAATCTATATCTGGCTGAATCCTCTGATAATCCTCTTAGTTATCTGAAAATACATCAATTTTTGTGTCGTCTGCGAACTTAGTGTTCAGATCAGCTACATTTCCCTCCAACTCATTTAATATACCACAAACAACAAGTTGGGAACTGATCCCTATGGAACACTCCTAGTTACAGCCTTCGATTCAGAAAAGCACACGACTACTGCTACCCTTTGTCTGTCATTTCCAAGCAAGTTCTGTCTCCATATTGCCAGCTCTCCTCTCATCCTGTGTGACTTCACCTTTCGTACCAGTCTACCATGAGGTACTATGTAAAAGGTTTTACTGAATTCCATGCATACAACATCCACTGCCTCTCCCATCTTCATTACGTCCTCGAAAAACTCGATCAAGTTAGTGACACACGGCCTCGCCTTCATAAAATCATGCTATTTACCACTGAGAAGTCCATTTGTTTCCAAATGTTATTAATTCTTGTCCCTGAAAATATTTTCCAATCATTTCCCTACAATTTAAGGAAGGCTCACCGGCTTATAATTTCCTGGATTATCCCTTCTGCCCTTCTGAACAATGAAATAAGATTGATTCATCTCCAGTCCTTTGGAACCTAACCCGGAGCCAATAAGGACACAAAGATTTCTCTCAAGACCCCAGCAATTTCCTTTCTTGCTTCGGTATTTTGAACTGCTTCGGTATTCTGGTGCCGATCTCATCAGGCCCAGGTGTCTTATTTACCTTAATGCGTGGGCTTCTATGGGTGTCTGTTTCTTCGTCTCGCGGAGCGTTCATGTGTGTGCGAATATTTTCCTGTTTCTCTGGGAGAGCGTGTGTGCTTGGGTGTGTGTTCCTGTGTCTCTCGGAGAGTGTGCATGTGTGCGCGGTTGTTTCTTTTATCTCTAGGAGAGTTTGTGTGGTCTTATCTGCGTTCCTGTGAGTCCAGGAGAATTTATATGTGTGCGTTCGTTCCCTTTGTTTCTAGAATAATTTGCATGGGTGCGTTTGTGTTCCGGTGATTCTTGGAGACTTTGTGGGAGTTTGTTTGTGTCCCTCGGTCTCGAGCAGAGTTTGCGAATGTGTTCGTGGGTCGGTACGAGAGTCTGTGTGTGCGCTTGTATTCCTGTGTCTCGAGGATCATATGTGTGTTTGGTTTTGTGTGCGTGTGTTTCGAGGATAGTTTATGTGTATGTGTGTGTGCTCCCGTGTCTCTAGGAGAGTTTGAGTGTGTGTGTGCGTGTTTTCCTGTGTCTTTAAGAGAGCTTGAGTGTATGTGCCTGTGTTTCCAGGAGAATTTATGCATATGTGTGTGCGTTCCTTTGTCTTTAAAAGAGCTTGAGTGTATGTGCTTGTCTTCCTTCTGTTTCCAGGAGAATTTATGTATATGTGCGTGTATTGCTGTGTTTCTAGGAGAGTTTGTGTGTTTGCATGTGTTCCTGTGCTTCTGGGAGAGTTTGTGTTCATGTGTCTCGAGGAGAGTTTGTTTGTGTGTGTCTCTGTTCCTATGTCTCCAGGAAACATTGTATGTGTGTGTGTGCGTGTGTGTGTGCGTGAGAGTGTTTGTTTTTCTGAGTCTTCAAACAATGTTTTGTGTGTGGGTTTGTGTTCCTGTCTCTCGGAGTTTGTGCGGGTGGATTTGTGTTCCTCTTCCAATATGTTTATTTGTGTGGGATTCCGTTCCTGTGTCTCTAGGGTGTGTGTGTGCGTGTGTGTGTGTGTGTGTGTGTGCTTGTTTTCATATGCCTCTAGAAGAGTGTGTCTGTGTAGGTTTCTGTTTCTGTATCTCTAGAAAGGTTTGTGTGCGTGTTTGTATTCTTGTATCTCTGGGAGAGTTTGTGTGCGTTTGTATCCCTGTGATTCTGGGAGAGTTTGAATGTACGTGCCTTTGTTCTATTGTCTCTTGAACAATTTGTGTGTGTGGGTTGGTGTTCCTGTGTCTCTAGGATAGAGTGTGTGTTTAGGTGTGTGCATCTGTGTGTGTGTGTGTGTGTGTGTGTGCACGCCTGTGTCTGTGTGTGTGTGTGTGTGTGTGTGTGCACGCCTGTGTGTGTGTGTGTGTGTGAGCACGCCTGTGTGTGTGTGTGTGTGTGTGTCTGTGAGCGTGTATTTTGGCGTCGCAAGAAGAGTTGTGTGTGTTTGTGTTCCAGTGTCGCTAATAGGTTTGTGTGTGTGTTGGCCTGTGTCGCTCAGAGAGTTTGCTGTTATGGGTTTCTGCTCCTGTATCTCTCGGAGAGTTCGTGTCGTGTGTGTGTGTGTTTCTGTGTGTGTGCGCGCGCACGTGCGCATTTATGTTCCAGTGTCTGCAGGAGAGTTTGTGTGACGATGTTTCTCTTCCTATGTCTCGAGGAGACTTTGTGTGAATGTGTTTGTGTGCCTGTTTCTGTAGGAGAGCTGGTGCGTGTGCCGGTGTGTTTTTGTGCTTGTGTTCCTCTGTCTCTAGGATAATTTATGTGTATGTGGGTTTGTGTTCCTGTGTCTCTCGGAGAGTTTGGGTGTGTGTGTGTGTTTGCATTTCTGTGTCTCAGATGTTGTGTGTGTGTTTTTGCGTGTCTCCCTCTGTAGGACCTTTTAGGAATTGTGTGTGTTTGCATACCTGTGTGTCCAGGACAATGTGTGTGTGTTCATGTTCCTGTGTCTCTGCAAGAGTGTGTTTGCGTGTGTGTGTGCGCGCGTTCCTGTGTTTGTAAGAGGGTTTGTGTGTGTGCTTGTCCGTTTGTTTATTTTTGTCCGTCCCGGAGCGTTTCTGTGCGTGAGTTTGTGATCCTGTGTCTCTGGGAATTTTTGCCAGTGTCGGTTTGTGTTCCTGTGTTTCTAAGGGAGAGTGTGCATGTTTGTGCGTTCCTGTGTCTGGAGGATGGTTTCTGTGTGTTTGTGTTCCTGTGTCGAGAGGAGCATTTATGTGTGCGTGATTGTGTTACTATGTCTCGAGGAGAGGTAGTGTGTGTTGGAATGTTTTCTTGTGTCCATAGCAGAGTTTCAATGCATATTTGTGTTCCTATGCCTCGAGGAGAGATCTTATGTGGGGGTTTGTGCTCCTGTGTCTTCAGGAGAGATTGTGTGTATGTGCCTGTTCCATATCTGTGGAGAGCATGTGCATATGTGTGTTTATGCTCTATGTGTTTCTGGGATAGTTTGTGTGTCTCTTTGTTCCAGTCTCATTATGAGAGTTTGTGTGTCCTGTTTCTGTTCCAGTCTGTCGAGGAGAGTTTTGGTGTGCTGTTTAGTGTCCCTGTTTCTCTCGAAACGTCCTTGTGTATGGGCGTCTGCTCCTGTTTGCCTGTTTCTAGGAATGTTAGTATGGGTGGGCTTTTGTTCCTCCGTCTCTACGTTTGTATGTGTGGGGATGCGTTGTTTTCTATTCCCTTGGATAATTTATGTGTGTGAATTTGCGTTCCAATTTCTGTAGCAGCCTTTGTGTGTGTGCTTTTGTGTTCCTCTGTCTCTAGAAGAGTTTGTGTGTGTGGGTTTGTATTCCTGAATGTCATGGACATTTAGTCTGCGTGGGTTTTAGTTCCTATGTGTCTGGGAGAGTTTGTGTGTGTGTGTCTGTATTCCTATATTTGTAGAAATGTTTGTGTGCATGTGTGCGTTTATGCTCCTGTGTCTCGAGTTCATTTACGTGTGTTTGTGTTCCTGTATCTCCAGGAAAGTTTGCGTGTATGTGTTTGTGTTCCTGTGTTTCAAGGAAAGTTTGTGCGTGTATGTTTGTGTTCCTGTGTCTCTAGGTGAGTTCACATTTGTGGGCGTGTGTTCCTTTGTCTGTCGGAGAGTTTTTGTATGTATGTTTGTGTCTGTCAGTTTGTGCTCCTCTGTTTCTAATAAAGTTTGTGTGTGTGTATATATTTGTATTCATAGTTCACTAGGAGATTTTGTATATATGTTTTATTGTTCCTGTGTCTCTTGGAGTGTGTGTGTGTGTGTATGTGTGTGTTGTGATCCTGTCTTTGTAGGGAAGTTTGTGTGTGTGTGTGTTTATGTTCCTGTGTCTTTCGAGGAGTTTGTGTTTGCGGGTGTTTGTTCCGATCTGTCTAGGAGAGTTTATGCGTGCGTGTTTATGTTTCTGTTTGTCGGAGAGTTTGTGTGTTTGCCTTCCTGTTTGTCTCGTGCTGTTTGTGCGTGTGTGGAAGTTTGTTTTTTCTGTATCTCTGGAATAAATCGTGTCTGTGGGTTTGTGTTCCTGTGTCTCGAGTGAGTTTGACTGTGTGTTTGCCTGTGTCACATGGAGAGTTTTTGCGTGTGGGTTTGTGTTTGCCTGTTTCTCGAGGAGAATTTTAGTGCGTTTTTAACTAACTTTGTGTCTCTCAGAGAGTTTGCATGTGTGGGTGTGTGTTCATGTATATATAATTCTACGATTCTCGATGTGACTGTCTGCGCGTGTTTGTGTCTTTATGTTTCTGGAGAGATCGTGTGCATGTGTGTGTATGTTCCTGTGTCTCTCGGAGACATTGTGTGTGTGTGTGTGTGTGTGGGTTTGTGTGTGTGTGTGTATATATCTGTGTGCCAGTGTGTGTTGCGTCTGTGAGTATCTGTATGTGTGTGTGTGTGTGTATGTGTGTTTGTAATTCTGTGTCTCTAGGAAAGTTTTGTATGTGAATGTGTGTGTTCCTGTGTCTCGAAGAGTATTTGTCTGGTTGGGATTGTCTTCCTCTGTCTCTAGTTTGTGCGTGTGGGAATGCATTCTTGTGTCCGTAAGAGAGTCTGTCTGTTAATATATTTATGTTCCTCTTTGTCTTGTGTCAACTGTGACCGTGGATTTGTGTTCCAGTGTCTCCGGGAGATTGTGTCCTTGTGTGCATGTTCATTCGTCTCTGGAATAATTTATGTGTGTGAGTTTATATTTCTGCATTTCCAGCAGGGTTTTGTGTGTGTGTGTGTGTGTGTGTGTGCGACTGAGTGTGGGTGTTTATTCTTGTGTCTCTAGGAGAGTTTGTGAGTGTGTTTGTATCCCTGTAATTTTGGGAGACGTTGGATGTATGTGTTTCTGCATCTCCAGTAGAGTTTGTATGTGTGCGTGTGTGTTTGTGTGTGCGTGTGTTGCTGTGCCTCTATGAACGTTTTATGGCTAGGTGTACGTTCCTTGTCCCGAGAGGAGTTTGACTGGGTGGGATTGTCTTCCTCTGTCTCCAGGAAAGGAGAGGGGGGGGGGTTGTGTTGCTCTGTCTCGAGGTCCAAATTACAAGATGGCGCTGGAGCCATCTTGCAAGCTGTGCCCGACAAACCTTCTAATTATGTGTTTTTCTCTCGTTCACTCTCTCATTCTCTATGAACGGTATGCTTTGGCTTTATAGCACGCAAGAAACGATACTTTTCACTGTATGTGAGTACATGTGACGATAATGAATCAAATCAAATAAAATCAAAAGGTTTATGTGTGTGGTTATGTATTCCTGTGTCTCTAGGAGAGTTCGTGTGTGTGCGTGTGTTTCTGTTTCTCCAGAGGACATTGTGTTTTTCTGTGTCTGTGTGTGTGTGAGTGTCTGCGTGTGCATGTGTGTGCGTGCGTGCTCACATGTGCGCGTGTGAGTGCATGCATGTGCACGTGTGTGCGTGCATACGTGCTCACATGTGTGTGTGTGTGTGTGTGTGTGTGTGAGTGTGTGTGTGTGTATTTGTGTTTCTTTACTGAAAGTGCTCACATCTTCGCCAGCCTGCGGTGTGGAGAACAAATTGAATCTAGTCATGAAGGAAAAGAATGCATGCTTGAGATCTCGGCAACTATAACTAGATAAAGCCTATCAATAATACAGAGAATGTATAAAACAGGACGGACGGAGGAGAAAAAGGTGTCACGAACTTTCATTGGCAGGCAGGGTCAAGGAGAATCCGAAGGCAGTTTATTCATATATTAGGAACAAAGTGTAGCCAGAGAAAGAGTTGGTCCATTCAAGGGCCATAGGAGGCAAAGTATGTATGGAAATCAAAGAAATGTGTGAGATACTTAATGATTACTTTGCATCGGCATTCACAAAGGAGAGGAATGCATTGGCACATCGATTGATCTTGCTTCAGAGGGTTATGCAAACCTTATAGAGCAAGATATTATTACGAGGCAAGAACTGATAGGTTTATTTAAAAAAAACATTAAGGTGGACAAATCCCCAGGGCCAATCTATCCTAGATCACCGAGGGACGCCTGTAGACAATACACATCTCTTTAACCTATGCTTAATGCTCCCTCCACCCACATTGTCTGTATCTTTAAGATCTGGCTGGCTGTAGGGATTCGCATTAATATCAGTATTCTGTAACTTAATTTTTGTGTCTCTGTGCCCTGTTTGAGAGCACATTTCCACTCCATCTGACGAAGGAGCAGCGCTCGGAAAGCTAATTGTGTTTGCTACCAAATAACCCTGTTCGACTTTAACCTGGTGTTGTTAAAACACTTACTGTGTTCACCACAGTCCAACGCCGGCATCTCCACATCTTGGCCATAGAAGACAGAGGATAGCTGTGGAGGGGCATTTTTCTGAATGGAGGTCTGTAACCAGTGGTGTTCCGCAGGAATCTGTGCTGGGACCTCTGTTGCTTGTAATATATTTGCAGATGATACTGAGAATGCTGGAGTTGAGAAAGTGATTGTCAGAGTATACAGCAGGATATTGATAGGGTGGAAAATTGGGCTGAGCAATAGCAGATGGAATGAAATCCGGACAAATGCGAAGTGATACATTTTTGTTGATCCAATTCGGGTGGGAGCTATGAAATTAAAGAGAGAACTATCTGAAGCATAGACACACAGAGAGGTCTGGGAGGGCATGTCCACAGGCCCTTAAAAGTGGTAGCACAGGTGAAAAAGGTGTTGAAGAAAGCACATGGCATGCTTGCCTACATCGGACAAGGTATAGAACCACAGAACCATAGAACCATCGAAAATTACAGCTCAGAAACAGGCCTTTTAGCCCTTCTTGTCTGTGCCGAACCATTTTATGCCTCGTCCCACTGACCTGCCCTTGGACCATATCCCTCCACACCCCTCTCATCCATGAACCCGTCCAAGTTGTTCTTAAATGTTAAAAGAATAGTTATAGAGTATAAAAGTTGGCAAATCATGTTCCAGTTATCTAAAACGCTGCATAGGCCACATTTGCAGTACTGTGCCCAATTCTGTTAGCCACACGATCAGGAGCATGTGTAGGCTTTGGAGGAAGTTCACAAAAGATTGACCAAGATGTTGCCTGGTGTGGAGGGAATTCGATATGACGATAGATTCAACAAACCGGGATTGTTCTCCCTGGAAAGAGGTGACCTGATAGGCTTTTATAAAATTATGAGGGGCATATATAAGGTGAACAGTTGGAAGCTTTTCACAGGGCAAAAATGAGAATCACAAGGGGGCACAACTTCACGGAAAGTGGGTAAAGTTCAGTAGAGATATGCAGGGGGAGGTGTTTTGCACAAAGTGTGCTGGGGGCTTGGCACTGCCAAGTCAGATGGTTAAGGGAAAAACGTTAGCCATATTTAAGACTTATCTGGGAAATGCATGAACAGGCGGAACACAGAGGTTTACAGGCGGCTGTTAAAGTGATTGCCGCAGGCGTGGTGGGCCGGGGGGCATCTTCCTGTGCTGCATTGTTCTTTCTTCTTTGTTGCATAACGTTATTTTTCATTTCTCTTCTTCACAGTGAACATAATCACAATTGTGACACTTAAGAGGAGAAACTGCGGTCTGTCCAAATGTGTCACTCAGTACCTGGTTGCCATGTCAGTGGCGGATCTGCTGGTCATTATCCTTGACCTCATACTGAGACATATTCCCATTGTTTTTGGGGAACAGTTTTCATTCTTGTTGTCCATCCGCGTGTGTAACATCCACGCCAGCCTGCTTTCTGCAGCCACTGACTGCTCTGTTTGGTTCACCGTCACTTTCACCTTTGATCGGTTTGTAGCCATTGGCTGTCCCAAGCTGAAAATTAAATATTGCAGCGAGAAAATGACGGCTGTGGTTCTGGGAACAGTGAGTGTCCTGAGCTGCGTAAAGAACATTTTCTGGTATTTTATGTTAACCAGCAAATATTGGCTGATGAACGACCCTGCCTTCTGTGAAATGACAAGCAACGTTGTGGAATCTCAGGCCTGGGTAGCAATCGAGTTCCTCCACAATATTCTAAACCCATGTGTCCCGTTTGTTCTGATTCTGCTGCTCAATGTTTTCACCGTCAGACACATTTTAGTGAGCAGCAGAGCCCGCAGGAGACTCCGAGCTCACAGCAGTGGGGATAATCCCAGGGATCCCGAGATGGAGAGCCGAAGGAAATCCATAATTTTGCTGTTTGTTATATCAGCCAATTTCATCCTGCTATGGTCAATGTTCATGATTTATTCTACATGTAACCGGCTTTCGTGGTTGGGGTATCGTACTGCCAAACTTCCTTATTTGTTTCTGGAATGTGGCGTCATGCTGCAGCTCCTGAGCTGCTGCACAAACACGGCAATTTACGCTGTGACACAGACTCAGTTCAGACAGCAGGTGAAAAATGTGCTGAAATGTCCCTTGACTACAATTCTTCAAATCATTAAGCGCTGACAGGAAAACCCATGCACACCAACTCTCTTTCTATTGGACAATCAAACTGTTAATCACCAACCACCATTATACTGATTGGACAGATGAACCACCACCCAGCAGCTCTGCTCTGCAACTGGTCACTCCATCGCCACTTCTTCTCTTTCATTGGTCAGCCTAATTGGCCATCGTCACAATACCTCACGAGCTTCCCAGTGTCTCTACCCTCTCATTGGCCAGTCATCCTGTTTATCATCTTTATCCCTCACACAGATTGGATACTAAACCTCCAAAGAAGAATCAGGGTGAGGAGTGTCCTGCGATGTGAGGTCACGGGGTTGCACAGAAAGGTGCTGCACAGCAGCATCTGCAAACTTAGCAATAGTATCCTTCAGTTCCTTGCTCCAAATCGTTAATGTATCTTGTGAAAAGTTGTGTCCCAGCACTGACCCCTGAAGCACACTACCAGTCACCGTCTGCCATCCTGAAAAATACCCCTTTATCGCCACTCTGTGCCTTCTGCCTATCAGTTAATCCTCTGTCCATGGCAGGAACTTACGCTTAACACCTTTGGCATTTAAGTTATTTAGCAGTCTGCTCTGTGGCAACTTGGCAAAGGCCTTCTGGAAATCTAATAAATCACATGCACTGATTCTCCTTTATCTAACATTATCTAACTTAATTGTTACCTCCTCAAAGAACGCCAACAGATTTGTCAGGCATGACCTCCCCTTGACAAAGCCGTGCTGATCAGTCCTATTTTTTATCATGCATTTCCAAGCGATCTCATCGTTAATAACGGACTCTAAAATCTTGTAAATGACCGAAGTCAGGCTAACTGGCCGATAATGTCCCCTCTGCTGCCTCCCTCCCTTCCTGAAGAGCGGTGTTACATTAGCTACTTTACAGTCCTCTGGTTCCCTCCCTGCCTCCAGTGATTCTTGAAAGATCACCGCCAATGCTTCCACAATTTCTATTTTAGAACCCTGGGGTGTATTCCATCTGGTCCAGGCGATTTATCCACCTTCGCACCTTTCAGTTTCCCCAGCAGCTTCTCCTTAGTGACGGCCACTATACGCACTTGTGCCCTCTGACTCTCCTGGAGCTCTGGCATCCCAGTGGTGTCTTCCACCGAGAAGACTAATGCAAAGAAACTATTCAGTTTCTCTGCCATTGCTGTGTTTCCTATTGATACTTCTCCAGCCTCATTTCCTGGTGATCCAATGGCTATTTTTGCCTTTCTCTTACCTTTTATATATTGAAAAAAACAATTCTTCCTGTCTTCTTTTATATTACTAGCTAGCTTACACTCATATTTCATCTTCTTCCCCCTTATTGCTTTTTTGGTTGTTCTCTCCTCGGTTTTAAAGGCTTCCCAATCCAATGGCTTCCCTTTAATCCTTGACATTGGTCGCTTTTTGTTTTGTTTCTATGCTGTCCTTGACTTCCCTCGTCAGCCATGGATGCATCGTCCTCCCCTCAGCATGTTTCCTCCTCCTTGGGATGACTTTCTGTTGTGCCTCCCGAATAACTCTCAGAACCTTCTGTCATTGCTTTCCACTGTCTTCCCTGCTAGGCTCCCATTCTAATCAACTCTGGCCAGCTCCTCCCTCATGTCTTTATAGTTATGTTTATTTAATTGTAGTACCATTACACCTGACTCCAGCTTCTCCCTCTCAAACTGCATACTGTGGTCACTGCTCCCGAAGGGTTCCTTCACCTTAAGTTTCTTAATCAAGTCTGCCTCATTGCACACCACCAAATTCACAGTTGCCTGTTCTCTAGTAGGCTCTGTCACAAGCTGCTCCCAACAACCATCTCTTAGACATTACACAAATTTATTTTCTTGGGATCCACTAGCTACATGATTTTCCCAATCCACCTGTATATTGAAGTCCCCATGATTATTGTACTATGTCTTTTTTACATGCCTTTTCTATTCCCTGATTTATTTTCTGCTCCACATCCTGACTACTTTGGGGCCAATGCTCTTTGTCATTTTTATTAATGACCTGGATGAGGGCGTGGAAGGATGGATAAGTAAATGTGCGGAAGACACTAAAGTCGGTGGAGTTGTAGACAGTGCGGAGGGAAGTGGCAGGTTACAGGGGGACATAGATAAGCTGCAGAGCTGGGCTGAGAGGTGGAAAATGGAGTTTAATGCGGAAAAGTGTGAGGTGATTCACTTTGGATGGAGTAACAGGAATACAGAGTACTGGGCTAATGGTAAGATACTTGGTAGTGTGGATGAACAGAGGGATCTGGGTGTCCATGTGCATATATCCCAAAGGTTGGCACCCAGGTTGATAGGGTTGTTAAGAAGGCGTACAGTGTGTTAGCTTTTATTGGGAGAGGGATTGAGTTTCGGAGCCAGGAGGTCATGCTGCAACTGTACAAAACTCTGGTGCGGCCGCATTTGGAATATTGCTTACAGTTCTGGTCGCCGTATAATAGGAAAGATGTGGAAGTGTTGGAAAGGGTGCAGAGGAGATTTACCAGGATGTGGCCTGGTATGGTGGGAACATCGTATGAGGAAAGGCTGAGGGGCTTGAGGTTGTTTTCGTTCGAGAGAAGAAGGTTAAGAGGTGACTTAATAGAGGCATACAAGATGATCAGAGGATTAGATAGGGTGGATAATGAAAGCCTTTTTTCTCAGATGGTGGTGGCTCGCACGAGGGGACATAGCTTTAAATTGAGGGGTGAGAGATATAGGACAGATGTCAGAGGTAGGTTCTTTACTCAGAGAATAGTAAGGGCGTGGAATGCCCTGCCTGCAGCAGTAGTGGACTCATCAACATTTAGAGCATTCAAATGGTTATTGGATAAACATATGGATGATATTGGAATAGTGTAGATTAGAGTGGCTTTAGATTGGTTCCACTGGTCGGCGCAACATCTTGGGCCGAAGGGCCTGTACTGCGCTGTAATGTTCTATGTTCTACTGCTGGAGAACCGGCACGTAACTCACATCAGGGTCTATTTACTTTTGCTATTCCTCAACTCTACCCAAGGTGATTCTATACCTTCTGATCGTATATCATTTCCTGCTGTCGATATAAATTCATTCCGAAGTATTGCCGCTCCACTTTAAACCTGATACTTCTCATGCTGGACACAGTGAGAACAAGCTACCACTTCCGGCCGAATTTTCTATTGGTGTTTCAAATCGTTCGTTAAGATTGAATACCCGACTCTCTTCAAAAAGGAAGTAAAACAGCAGAAAATGAGGAATTTTAGAAGAGCAGATTGAACTGTCATGCTGCACTCTGGTTATTTGGAATGTGGGTAAAAACGCCACAGGGCGGAAGAGTTGAAAAGCTGGGATTGTCATGTTGAATCTGTTTGGTTGGAAACATTGCGACAGAGAGAGCATCAGTTACTGAAACGTTTAATGGACCTGAGCGATCCGGAATATGTGTTCCAGCAATTCGGATTAAAATTGTTGCACAGACACATTTACAAATTTAGGAAGCAGGTAAAAATCGCGGTGAAATATCCAATTACCTCAACTAACAGGTAATCAGAGAATGGGATGCTCACTGACAGACACAATACCTTCTGTCCACTCACCGACGGCTGCGACGTCAAATTAGAAACCTCCATTGCTGACAGACAGTTGCTCCAGCTAATCAGAGAGTAGATTCCGCTGATGGACAGACAACCTAGCCAATCAGGGAATTCGAAACACTAATTAAAATCAATCAGCCAATCAGAGACTCCGGTTTCAGAATACAGTCGCCTCAGTCAATTATGAAGTGCCACATATTTCATTCATGCAGTCTCACCCTCATGCCACTCTATCCTGCTGGGAGTGTGGCAATGCTTTTTAAAGCAAAGGAGCACCGTCAATTATGTCGGTTCAACTTTATTTCACTGATGTGACGTATTGCCGGCGCTCGAAGGCAGTAACACATAGGGTGAGATAATGGAAGACGGAAGCGAAAGACGCAAATAAAATCACAGAAATATACAAACTTGACAGTAAAGAAGAAGACAATTTAATCTATCATATTTGTCCCAACTCTCTGAATGTTAGTTCTCAACTCTCACTCACTTGGTTCTCATATCTCCCACCTTCTCCTAAGATCCCTTTATTTTTACCTCTTTGAGGTATCAATCTATTTCACATTCGAATGTTTCAGCTGAAACTCCCTTCGTGGCATAGCTGGCATTGCTTTCCCGATCTCCACCATACTACTTTTCAATAAAGCCATAGTTCATGTTATCTTTCCTCCCTGAGCCCCAAACATATATTGCTTTCTCCTCGAGACGGTACAGGAACTTGAATTGGTTGGGGAAGTCACCAGATGTTTTCCATCTGTGTACCAACAATCCATCTGGTTTTCAGCTGTGTACCAACAAATTTGACAGTTCGGACTGTGGAGCAAATATCAACAGCCGAGGCTCAACTGACGGGGAGACAGAAACCCACATATTTAATTATTGCCATATTAGATGAGGGGGAAAAAACTGGCACACAGCAAACAGGGTCAGAGAGTTCAATGTTTTTCGAGAAGATTGATGTGGTAGAAATGGGCTTCAATTCTTGGGACACTGGCTAGAGTGCTGGGGAATGAAGCACCCGGATGTTTTCAATGGGAATGAAATGATCTGGACTGGGGACCTGCTGCATCTTATGAGTAGGTCGGTCGACGAACCTCAAGGCAAAGTGGAGTAGGGGTGTTGAAGTGCAGCGGTATTGTGAAGAACTGGAGATAGCACATAGTAGCAACAAAGACAATCATCGAATCATAAAATCATAGTGCGCAGAAGAGATCTTTCTGCCCATCGAGTCTGCACCCACCCATGAGAAACATCTGAAAAATCCCCGGGAGCAACGCACGCCTCCCTGATGAGCTCAATGCATTCTACATCCGTTTTGAGCAAGAGGTCAGCGAGAGCATTTCCTCCACCCTGGAAGCCCTGGATGAACCCAGATCTGGGGTCACCATTGCAGATGTCAGAGCAGCTTTCTTGAAGGTCAACCCATGGAACGCAATTGGTCCAGGTGGGATACCCGGACATACGCTCAGATCCTGTGCGGATCAGTTGGCAGAGGTATTGACAGACATCTTCAAACTCTCTTTACAACAATCTGAGGTCCCTATCTGCTTGAAGAAGACGAACGTCATCCCGCTACCTAAGAAAAACTGGGTACTGGGAAATGAACCGGGCCAAGTGTTAGATTTGGTTGTGGGAGAGCACTTTGGAGATAGTGACCACAATTCGGTGTCTTTTGTTATTGCAATGGAGAGGGATAGGGCCGTACGGCAGGGCAAGGTTTACAATTGGGGGAGAGGTAATTATGATGCGATTAGGCAAAAATTAGGGGGCATAAGTTGGGAACAGAAACTGTCAGGGAAAGGAACTAATGAAAAGTGGAACTTTTTCAAGGAACAAATACGGGATGTCCTTGATAGGTATGCCCCTGTCAGGCAGGGAGGAAATGGCCGTGTTCACGAAACAGGTGGAATGTCTTGTGAAAAGGAAGACGGAAGCTTTTGTAGGGATGAGGAAACAAGGTTCAGATGGCTCGATTGAGGGTTACAAGTTAGCAAGGAATGAGCTGAAAAAGGGGCTTAGGAGAGCTAGGAGGGGACACGAGAAGTCCTTGGCGGTTCGGATCAAGGAAAACCCCAAGGCTTTTACTCTTATGTGAGGAATAAAAGGATGACCAGGGTGAGGTTAGGGCCGGTCAAGGACAGTAGTGGGAACTTGTGTATGGAGTCAGTAGAGATAGGCGAGGTGATGAATGAATACTTTTCTTCAGTGTTCACCAAGGAGAGGGGCCATGTTTTTGAGGAAGAGAAGGTGTTACAGGCTAATAGGCTGAAGGAAATACATGTTCGGAGGGAGGATGTACTGGCAGTTTTGAATAAACTGAAGGTCGGTAAGTCGCCTGGGTCTGATGAAATGTATCCTAGGATTCTTTGGGAGGCAAGGGATGAGATTGCAGAGCCTTTGGCTTTGATCTTTGGGTCCTCACTGTCCACGGGGATGGTGCCAGAGGACTGGAGAATGGCGAATGTTGTTCCTCTGTTTAAGAAAGGGAATAGAATTGACCCTGGTAATTATAGACCGGTTAGTCTTACTTCGGTGGTTGTTAAATTGATGGAAAAGGTCCTGAGTGATGGGATTTAAGACCATTTAGAAAGATGCGGATTAATCCGGGATAGTCAGCACGGATTCGTGAAGGGCAAGTCGTGCCTCACAAATTTGATAGAATTTTTGGAGGAGGGAACTAAGTGTGTTGATGAAGGTAGGGCAGTTGATGTCATATACATGGATTTTAGTTATGCGTTTGATAAGGTCTCCCATGGTCGGCTTATGATGAAAGTGAGGAGGTGTGGGATAGAGGGAAAGTTGGCCGATTCGATAGGTAACTGGCTGTCTGATCGAAGACAGAGAGTGGTGGTGGATGGAAAATTTTCGGATTGTAGGCAGATTGCTAGCGGAGTGCCACAGGGATCAGTGTTTGGTCCTCTGCTCTTTGTGATTTTTATTAATGACTTAGAGGAGGGGGCTGAAGGGTGGATCAGTAAATTTGCTGATGACACCAAGATTGGTGGAGTAAAACCGAGATGAGGTGGAGGGCTGTTGTAGGCTGCAAAGAGACATAGATAGGATGCAAAGCTGGGCTGAAAAATGGCAAATGGAGTTTAACCCTGATAAATGTGAGGTGATTCATTTTGGTAGGACTAATTTAAATGTGGATAACAGGGTCAAAGGTAGTGTTCTGAAAACTGTGGAGGAACAGAGAGATCTTGGGGTTCATATCCACATATCTCTAAAGGTTGCCACTCAAGTGGATAGAGCTGTGAAGAAGGCCTATAGTGTGTTTGCTTTTATTAACAGGGGGTTGGAGTTTTAGAGCCGTGGGGTTATGCTGCGAGTGTACAACACCTTGGTGAGACCACATTTGGAATATTGTGTGCAGTTCTGGTCACCTCACTATAAGAAGGATGTGGAAGCGCTGGAAAGAGTGCAGAGGAGATTTACCAGGATGCTGCCTGGTTTGGAGGGTAGGCCTTATGAGGAAAGGTTGTGGGAGCTAGTGCTGTTCTCTCTGGAGCGGAGGAGGTTGAGGGGAGACTTAATGGAGGTTTATAAAATGATGAAGGGGATAGATAGAGTGAACGTTCAAAGACTATTTTCTCGGGTAGATGGAGCTATTACAAGGGGCATAACAATAGGGTTCGTGGTGGGAGATACAGGAAGGATATCAGAGGTAAGTTCTTTACGGAGAGAGTGGTTGGGGTGTGGAACGGACTGCCTGCAGTGATAGTGGAGTCAGACACTTTCGGAACATTTAAGCGGTTATTGGATAGGCACATGGAGCACACCAGGATGATAGGGAGTGGGATAGCTTGATCTTGGTTTCAGATAAAGCTCGGCACAACATCGTGGGCCGAAGGTCCTGTTCTGTGCTGTACAGTTCTATGTTCTATGTTCTAAAAAACAAGCAGCGTGCCTTAATGACTATCGGCCGCGGGCTCTGACATCCATCGTTATGAAGTGCTTCGAAAGGTTAGTCATGGCATAAATCAATTCCAGCCTGCCGGAGTACCTAGATCCACTGCACTTTGACTACCACCGCAACAGGTCCACAGCAGACGCCAATTCGTTGGCCCTGCACTCAACACTGGAACACCTATGTAACAAGGACACCTATGTTAGACTCCTATTTAGTGACTGCAGCTCAGCCTTCAGCACTATCATTCCAAACATCGTGGCCTGGGCCTTGGCACCTTCCTCTGCGTTTGGATCCTGAACTTCCTAACTCACAGACCACAATCAGTAAGGTTAGGCAACGGCACCTCCTCCACGACCATCCGCAACACTGGTGCCCCACTAGGCTGTGTTCACAGGCCCCTACTATACTGCTTATACACCTATGACTGTGCGGCCAAATTCCCCTGCAATGCGATTTTCAAGTTTGCTGACGACACCACCGTGGTGGGTCGGATCGCAAACAACGATGAGACAGAGTACAGGAATGAGATAGTGAATCTGATGAACTGGTGCAGCAACAATAATCGCTCTCTCTAAATGTCAACAAAATGAAGAAGATTGTCATCGACTTCAGGAATCGTAAAGGAGAACATGCCCCTGCCGACATCAACGGGGACGAAATAGAAAGGGTCGAGAGCTTCAGGTTTTTACGTGTCCAGATCTCCAACAACCTGTCCTGGAAGCCCCATGCCAACACTATAGATAAGAAAGCCCACCAACACCTCTACTTTCTCAGAAGACTGAGGAAATTTGGCATGTCTGCTACGACTCTCACCGATTTTCACAGTGCACCATAGAAAGCATTCTTTCTGGTTGTATCACAGCTTGGTATGGCTCCTGCTCTGCCCACGACCGCAAGTGACTGCAAAAGGTCGTGAATTTAGCCCAGTCCATCACGCAAACCAGCTGCCCATCCGTTGAATCTGTCTACACTTCGCGCTGCCTCGGCAAAGCAGCCAGCATAATTAAAGACTCCACGCACCCCAGACACTCTCTCTTCCACCTTCTTCCTTCGGGAAAAAGATACAAATGTCTGAGGTCACGTACCAACCGACTCAAGAACAGCTTCTTCCTGTGGCTGTCAGACTTTTGAATGGACTTACCTTGCATTAGGTTGATCTTTCTCTACACACGAGCTGTGACTGGAACACTAATTTCTACACTTTCTCGTTTCCTTCTCTATGAACGGTATGTTTTGTCTGTATAGCGCGCAAGAAACAATACTTTTCACTGTATGTTAATACATGTGACAAAAGTAAATCAAATCAACTCAAATATGAGGATGGGAATTGAATAATTTAAATACACATGGCAGAAATAGTAACCATATGTTGATAGTAACCATAAGAACTTATGTCCTTATGTTCATAACCAAATTGGAATAAACCATTAAAATCGAGTATGCATAAGAGGAGAAAAGTGTTGAGGTTGCGATAACAGTGTTGGAGGGAGCGAGAGGGACCCTAATTCTTCCTTCATTATTCCCGGACCCATCCCCGTCCATATGACGTATCTCCCTGCATCCCTGATGGAGCCAGGTCTTGTCCAGTTGTAACTGTCTCTGAACGCAGTGGCTTCTGGTCAGAAGGTGCAACAGAAAGTGTCACCACTCTATGTATTAACTAATAAATAACAAGGAACAAAGAACAAAGAACAATGCAGCAGAGGAACAGGCCCTTCGGAACTCCAAGCCCGCGCCGCTCCCTGGTCCAAACTAGACCATTCTTTTGTATCCCTCCATTCCCACTCCGTTCATATGGCTGTCTCGTTAAGTCTTAAACGTTCCCAGTGTGTTCGCCTCCACCACCTTGCCTGGCAGCGCATTCCAGGCCCCCACCACCCTCTGTGTAAAATATGTCCGCCTGATATCTGTGTTAAACCTCGCCCCCTTCACCTTGAACCTATGACCCCTCGGGAACGTCACCACCGACCTGGGGAAAAGCTTCCCACCGTTTACCCTATCTATGCCTTTCATAATTTTATACACCTCTATTAAGTCTCCCCTCATCCTCCGTCTTTCCAGGGAGAACAACCCCAGTCTACCCAATCTCTCCTCATAACTAAGCCCCTCCATACCAGGTAACATCCTGGTAAACCTCCTCTGTACTCTCTCCAAAGCGTCCACGTCCTTCTGGTAGTGTGGCGACCAGAACTGGACGCAGTATTCCAGATGCGGCCGAACCAACGTTCTATACATCTGCAACATCAGACCCCAACTTTTATACTCTATGCCCCGTCCTATAAAGGCAAGGATGCCATATGCCTTCTTCACCAACTTCTCCACCTGTGACGTCACTTTCAAGGATCTGTGGACTTGCACACCCAGGTCCCTCTGCGTATCTACACCCTTTATGGTTCTGCCATTTATCGTATAGCTCCTCCCTACATTATTTCTACCAAAATGCATCACTTCGCATTCATCAGGATTGAACTCCATCTGCCATTTCTTTGCCCAAATTTTCAGCCTATCTATATCCTTCTGTAGCTTCTGACAATGCTCGTTGAACTCATTAAACTCGAATAAATAAACTCACGTTGCAGTCTGAGCAGCTAATTCTGCTGCATCAACAGCTCATTCTGTTGCTACCAAGTCTCATGATTCTGTCTCAGCAGTTCTTTTGCTGTTTGGAGCTGCTGGGAAACAGCACTAAGGGTTACAGCTTCTCTCCTTCCAGTTTCAGCATCACCTTTAGCCAACCCCATTACAACCACACACAGTTTATTAATAATCACTTCCTCACTGACCCTGAGAAGTTGAGGTTCAGAAGGTTCCGGTGTCTTCCTCTGCCAGAAACGAAGCCCCTTCACCTCCTCAAGTTTCTGGGTGTTCCTCCTCTATTATAACAGCCATGTCATCACTGGCCTCCCCCTCCTAACCACTTGACCAACCTGAATATCATTACCAATGTTAAAGAACTGATCAGGCAGCAAGGCCTTCCCCTGGTCTGCTACAGATTCAGTTCTGCACTGCTGTGATGTACCAGTTTGTCTTCCATCACCAGTAGGTGGTGTGGCCTGGCTCTCAGCCTTGTTCCATTGTTCTGTCACCATGGCATCTGTGAAAGTTGAGGAGGGCACAATTATTTTTCCATCTTTTACGTTGACCAAACACAACATCCCCATGATCCCATAATCAGGGGATAGAGAAACACAGCAGGTCCCGAGCAAGTTCCTCCTGTGGAGTGAGCTGATTAATGTACGCCAGTTCTCCTCTGGTCAGTGAACGCTTCTGGGCAATATGTGCCTTTTTTGATTTCAGAAAGAAATTGAAATGTCTTTAAGACATATTGCTGTCAACCTGTATGCCAGTAACAACTAAAATCAATGAACCCTTGGGGCAATGTTCACAATCTCCAAGGTAACTGCATTATATGACCCTCTTCATGTTTGTAAGGAGACTGTATTGTTTACACAGCTTCAGAGTTTCCATTGTTTTCTGATTTTACGACCTTCCGCAAAGCTGTGCGGATACAGAGCTATTTACACAATGCATACTGAAATACATACATTGAGAGCGATTTTGTTTCAGTTCTAATTTTTCATCAAAAAATCTTGCATAACCTGGCTGAACACATCAGATCATTACATTTCTTGCGACACTGATCCGCGGTCTTCTGCACTTCCCTATCTGCAAACACTTAGGTTGCAATTTCCTTCCAAGCCGTAGTTTGACTTTTCCTCAGTGGGTTTGATTTTCCATAGTCCAAAATTTGAACTTTTCTCTCTTTCGTTATATGCATGAAGTTTTCCAAACCATGGTCAGAGAAATTCTGAGTTCTCTTTTTTCCCAGGAAGCTTTTCAGTGGCCATATTCGAAATTAGAACACAGAGACACTTATAAGCATGCCACGCATAATAAAGTGTTGCATAATATTACAGTGCAGATTTAGGTCAACACGGTGGCACAATAGTTGGCACTGCTGCCTCACAGCTCCAGGAGCTGAGTTCTATTCTGGCCTTGGGTAGCTATCTTTGTGGAGTTCGCACGTTCTCCCCACGTATACATGGGTTTCCTCCGAGTGCTCAAGTTCCCTCCCACACTCCAGAAATGTGTGGGTTATAATAATTCGTCATGCAAAATTGCCACTTCGTGTCAGGGGATCAGCAACATAATTCACGAGGCTTCAGTGATCGGGGCCGAGGTGTGATTGTTGTCGGTACAGGCTCGATGAGCTGAATGGCCTCCTTCTGCACTGTCGAGATTCTGTGGATAGGATGTTTCGGCCATGTTTGCCTCGAAACTGGAAAATACCGCCGGAGGTCAATGGACCTCTGCATGGTCCGCTCCTCACACGCTACGTTTCCTGAGGTGGATGGAATGGGAAAATTCACCCATTCTATGACTCTAAATCGTAGTTGCACAAATTTGTAACAAATAAAACATTTGTTTATTTTTACATATTTAATAAGACTGCTGTTCAATAATTAAAATGAATTTGAAAATTAGAGCTTCAGTGAGCCAATAAGAATTCTATTAACTACATGAAAATAGCAAAAACAATGAAATACAAATGCAAGTACAAACTTTGGGGTTCTGTTTTCAGTGCAAAAATGCCTTTTGGAACCTGGAGCGCAATGGGCGTCTCCAGGCTTAGCGTGTCATAAGAGGGCGTGGTTAGCAATCTCTTGCGACGTGCTGGTGAGATGGCTTCGCTGTGGATCTGGGGCTGCTGCTAGTCATGGGCAGTTTCAACGGAGTAGCTCAGGAAACAAAAACTTGCAATTGTTTTTTTTTCTAGTTTTGTTGCACAATACTTTTCCACTGGTGACCGGAATTTCTGACCCCATGATATTTTGAGTATTAGATTCATAGAAGAAGCATACAAATTGTCATGAAAAACCAAGGGACCAAAGGTTTGGAGCACTTCAAAACACAGCAAAGGAAGATCAAGGGATTGATGAAGAAGGGGAAAATAGAGTATGATAGTAAGATGGCGGGGAACATAAAAACTGACTAAATTCATACTTTGCTTCTGTTTTCACAACTGAAGAACTGAATAATGTACCGAATGTTCTGAGAGAAATACGTTTTTGTGACGAGATGAAGGAAGTGGAGGAATGATGTTCGGGAAATTGATGGGAATGAAGGTGGATACAATTCCAGGGCCTCACAGTCTTCATCCTACAGTTCTTAAGGAAGTGGCCACTGAAATAGTAGACGCATTGTTGGTCTTATCAAAAAGCAAAGAACAAAGAACAATACAGCATCGGAACAGGCCCTTCAGCCCTCCAAGCCCGCGCCGCTCCCTGGTCCAAACTAGACCATTCTTTTGTATCCCTCCATTCCCACTTCGTTCACGTTGCTATCTAGATACGTCTTAAACGTTCCCAGTGTGCCCGCCTCCACCACCTTGCCTGGCAGCGCATTCCAGGCCCCCACCACCCTCTGTGTAAAATATGTCCTTCTGATATCCGTGTTAAACCTCCGCCCCTCACCTTGAACCTATGGCCCTTCGTGAACGTCACCACCGACCTGAGAAAAAGCTTCCCACCGTTCACCCTATCTATGCCTGTCATAATTTTTTACACCTCTATTAGGTCTCTCCTCATCCGCTGTCTTTCCAGTGAGAACTACCCCAGTTTACCAATCTCTCCTCATAACTAAGCCGCTCCATACCAGGCAACATCCTGATAAACCTCCTCTGCACTCCCTCTGAAGCCTCCACGTCGTTCTGGTAGTTCCACAGGAGCAGGCTGGGGATAAGGGAGCTGCTTGTGCATTTTATTTATTTATTTATTTTTCAGCTAAATTAGTGAAAAAAATCGGAGGTTTTATTTCAAAACAGGAAGTAGGCCCAGCAGCAGCCTGGGAAGGTTTTGGAGGGTTTAAAAGTGCTTACCTTGGAGGTTTCAGCCTCATTGTTCCACAGGAGCAGGCTGAGAGTCAGGGAGCTGTTTGTGCATTTTATTTATTTATTTTTCAGTTAAATTAGTGAAAAATATCGGAGTTTTTTTTTCAAATCAGGGAGTAGGCCCAGCAGCAGCCTGGGAAGGTTTTGGAGGGTTTAAAAGTAGGCCGCACCTTTGAGCGGGCAGCGTCGTTAGCGGGCAACAGAGTGAGCAGGGGGCAGAGTGAGAGCTGAAGGGCTTTGGCTCAAAACGGGCTTCGGCGAGAACAGGCAGAGGCGAGCGTAGGTTTTTTCTTTCCCAGAAAGTTTCTTCTTGTTTTTCCCCAGAGTAAAAAAAAAATGCCAGGCAGGATGTTGGAATGCTCTTCTTGCAGGATGTGGGAGATCAGGGAGACCTCCGGTATCCCTGACGACAGCACCTGCAAAAGATGCATTCAGCTGCAGCTGCTAGCAAAGCGTGTTAGGGAACTGGAGAAGGAGCTTGATGACCTCCATCTAATTCGGGAGAATGAGACGTTTATAGACAGTAGCTTTAAGGAGAGAGTTACACCTAAGCAGCAGAGCACAGGAAATTGGGTTACTGTAAGGACAGGAAATGGCAGTGTGAAAGGACAGGCAGAGCAGGGCTCCCCTGTGGCCATACCCCTCCACAACAGGTATACTGAATTGGATACTGTTGTGGGAGATGCTTTACCTGGGACAAGCTGCCACACCCGGAACTCTGATACTGAGTCTGGTTCTACAGCGCAAAAGGGTGGGATGAAGAAGAGGAGAGCAGTAGTGATAGGGGACTCAATGGTCAGAGGTACGGACAGGAGGTTCTGTGGTCGGGACAGAGACTCCCGCATGGTTTGTTGCCTCCCAGGTGCCAATGTCAGCGATGTCTCTGATCGTGTGCACAGCGTTCTAAAGTGGGAAGGTGATCAGCCAGATGGAGTGGTAGACATCGGTACCAATGACGTGGGAAGGAAGAGTGAGGAGGTCCTAAAGAGTGAGTACAAAGAGCTTGGAAGGAAGTTAAAAAGCAGGACCCCGAGGGTAGTAATCTCAGTATTGCGACCTGAGCCACATGCCAGTGAGGGCAGGAGTAGGATGCTTGGGCGGATGAACACGTGGCTGAGGAACTGGTGTAGGGGGCAGGGTTTCCAATTCTTGGATCATTGGGACCTCTTCTGGGTCAGGTGGGACCTGTAAAAGAGAGACGGGTTACACCTAAACTATAAGGGGACCAATATACTTGCAGGGAGATTTGCTAGTGTTATTGGGGAGCGTTTAAACTAGATTTGCAGGGGGATGGGAACCAGAGTGCCAGAGCAGATAGTGGAGCAGGGGTAAAAGACAGGTTAGTTCAAGCAAACTCACAAATGGAAGGGTAGAGTGTGGTAGAAATAATCTTTTGAGGTGTGTCTATTTCAATGCCAGGAGTATTGTGGGGAAGGCACAATACCTGTCTTGATGCTCTCTCCACTCACATTGTTTCGTCTCTTAAATACTTGATTAGTTGTAAGTATTTGCATTCCAACCATTATTCATGTAAATTGAGTCTGTGTCTTTATAAGCTCTTTTTGTGAACAGAATTCCCACTCACCTGAAGAAGGGGCTAAGAGCTCCGAAAGCTTGTGTGGCTTTTGCTACCAAATAAACCTGTTGGACTTTAACCTGGTGTTGTTAAACTTCTTACAAGGTTATATAAGGCATTGGTGAGGCCGAATTTGGAGTATTGTGTACAGTTTTGGTCACCTAGTTACAGGAAGGATGTAAATAAGGTTGAAAGAGTGCAGAGGAGGTTCACAAGGATGTTGCCGGGATTTGAGAAGCTGAGTGACAGAGAGGGATTGAATAGGTTGGGACTTTATTCCCTGGAACGCAGAAGATTGAGGGGAGATTTGATAGAGGTGTATACGATTTTGATGGGTATAGATAGAGTGAATGCAAGCGGGCTTTTTCCGCTGAGGCTGGGGGAGAAAAAAACCAGAGGGCACGGGTTAAGGATGAAAGGAGAAAAGTTTAAAGGGAATATTAGGGGGGGCCTCTTCACGTAGAGAGTGGTGGGAGTGTGGAATGAGCTGCCGGATAAAGTAGTAAATACACTTTTAACATTTAAGAAAAACTTGGATCGGTTCATGGATAAGAGGGGTGTGGAGGGATATGGTCCAAGTTCAGGTCAGTGGGACTAGGCGATAAATGGTTCGGCACAGACAAGAAGGGCCGAAAGGCCTGTTTCTGAGCTGTAATGTTCTATGTTTCTATGGTTCTATGGTTCTCTGGTAGTGTGGCGACCAGAACTGGACGCAGTATTCCAAATGCGGCCGAACAATTATTTTTCCACAATTATTTGGAATATTCCCCTTCTTGAACAAGGGGACAACATTTTCTATCCTCCAGTCTTCTGACACTATTCCTGTGGAGTCGAGACCTATTGATCGGACGTCTTCACGCCAACTACGACCATCAACCCTTCTTTCGCAATTTCGGAATATCATTGCTCTCCATCCAGCAGCTTCGTGAAGGCATTCACGATGGGCTTGTCCATTTTGTCTTGCCACCGATGTGCCATCACTACATCAGTCTCGTAAAGGGCAACCTCACAAGTCAAAAACGTCATTTTCAAATGAGCCTGCAAGCTGAATGACAGTAATTGACAATTAAGTTTAGAAACCAACTCTGTTCGCATAGCTTTCCAGGACGATCGGCGATATTTGCGTATTTGGGTATGCAAAGGGTGAACAAAGAACAAAGAACAAAGAACAATACAGCACAGGAACATGCCCTTCGCCCCTCCAAGCCCCCACCGCCTCCTGGTCCAAACTAGATCATTCTTTTGTATCCCTCCATTCCCACTCCGTTCATATCGTTGTCCAGATAAGTTTTAAACGTTCCCAGCGTGTCTGCCTTCACCACCTTGCCTGGCAGCGCATTCCAGGCCCCCACAACCCTCTGTGTAAAATATGTCCTCCTGATATCTGTGTTAAACCTCCCCCCCTTCACCTTGAACATATGACCCCTCGTGAACGTCACCAACGACCTGGGGAAAAGCTTCCCACCGTTCACCCTATCTATGCCTTTCATAATTTTATACACCTCTATTAAGTCTCCCCTCATCCTCCGTCTTTCCAGGGAGAACAACCCCAGTTTACCCAATCTCTCCTCATAACTAAGCCCCTCCATACCAGGCAACATCCTGGTAAACCTCCTCTGTACTCGCTCCAAAGCCTCCACGTCCTTCTGTTAGTTTGGCGACCAGAACTGGACGCAGTATTCCAAATGCGGCCGAACCAACGTTCTATACATCTGCAACATCAGACCCCAACTTTTATACTCTATGCCCCGTCCTATAAAGGCAAGCATGCCATATGCCTTCTTCACCACCTTCTCCACCTGTGACGTCACTTTCAAGGATCTGTGGACTTGCACACCCAGGTCCCTCTGCGTATCTACACCCTTTATGGTTCTGCCATTTATCGTATAGCTCCTCCCTACATTATTTCTACCAAAATGCATCACTTCGCATTCATCAGGATTGAACTCCATCTGCCATTTCTTCGCCCAAATTTCCAGCCTATCTATATCCTTCATAAATCACAAACAACAGAGGTCCCAATACAGAGCCCTGCGGAACACCACGAGTCACAGGCCTCCAGCCGGAAAAAGACCCTTCCACTACCACCCTCTGTCTTCTGTGACCAAGCCAGTTCTCCACCCATCTAGCCACCTCCCCCTTTATCCCATGAGACGGGGCCGGGGTGAGGGGGGTGGAGGCAGCATGGAAGCCAAGTTATGGATACACTACTTCTGAAAATGACTAACCCCATGAAGGATTTTATGGTTGGTGTTGTTTGATGTTTGTACTTCCTTGATGGCCTTTAGCTTACCAACTATTGCTTGTAGCCTCCTGCCATCTGCTTAGCAGCCTAAATCGTTTTCTTTGACTGCTCGCAAACGCATTTCTCCCTCTTCAAGCGAATCCTTGCTCTGGAAAATATCTGTAAGCCTTCTTCTGGGTTGGTCAGGTCATTCGGTTCTAAAGTCCCCATGAGCAATCGTCATCTAATAAGAACAGAAGAACAGAAGAAATAGGAGCAGGAGTAGGCCATCTAGCCCCTCGAGCCTGCCCCGCCATTCAATAAGATCATGGCTGATCTGATAGTGGTTTCGTTCCACTTGCCGCCCGCTCGCCATAACCCTTAATTCCCTTATTGATCAGAAATCTATCTACCTGTGTTTTAAACATATTTAATGAGGTAGCCTCCACTGCATCAATGGGCAGAGAATTCCAGAGATTCACTACCCTCTGACAGAAGAAGTTCCTCCTCAATTCTGTCCTAAACTGACTCCCCCTTATTTTGAGGCTGTGTCCTTTAGGTCTTTTTTCCTTTCTAAGTGGAAAGTATCTCTCAACCTCTACCCTGTCTAGCCCCTTCATTACCTCATATGTCTCTATAAGATCTCCCCTCAGCCTTCTAACCTCCAACGAGTACAGGCCCAATCTACTTAATCTCTCCTCATACGCTAACCCTCTCATCGCTGGTATCAACCTGGTGAACCTTCTCTGTACTCCCGCCAAGGCCAATACATCCTTTCGCAAACAAGGGGACCAAAATTGCACACAATACGCTAGTTGCGGCCTTACCAGTACCTTGTCCAATTGCAGCAACACCTCCCTGCTTTTATACTCCATCCCCTTCACGACCAAAGGCCAACATTGCATTTGCCTTCTTGATCACCTGCTGCACCTGCAAACTGAGATTCTGTGATTCATGCACAAGGACCCCCACGTCCCTCTGCACAGTAGCATGTTGTAATTTTTCACCATTTAAATAATTATTCCTTCCAAAGTGGATAACCTCACACTTGTCAACGTTATACTCCATCTGCCAGATCCCCGCTCACTCACTTAGCCTATCCAAATCTCTCTGCAGACTTTCCGCATCCTCCACGCAATTCGCTTTCCCACTCATCCTTGTGTCATCCGCAAACTGTGTTACCCTACATTCGGTCCCCTCCTTAAGATCGTCCATGTATATGGTAAACAGTTGAGGCCCCAGCACCAATCCCTGCGTCACGCCACTAGTCACCAACTGCCAACCAGAAAAGCACCCATTTATTCCAACTCTCTTGCTTCCTATTAGAAAGCCAATCCTCAATCCACGCTAACACTTTACCCCCAACTCCGTGTACCTTAATCTTCTGCAGCAACCTTTCGTGAGGCACCTTAGCGAACGCCTTCTGGAAATCCAAAAACACCACATCCACCGGTTCACCTCTGTCAACTGCACTCGTTACATCTTCATACAAATCCAGTAAATTCGTCAAACACGACTGTCCCTTCATGAATCCATGCTGAGTCTACTTCATCGAACCATTTTTTTCCAGGTGTCCTGCTATTACTTATTTAATGATGGATTCCAGCAATTTCCCAACTACAGATGTTAAGCTAACCAGCCTGTAGTTACCTCCTTTTTGAAACAGTGGCGTCACATTAGCTGTTTTCCAATCAGCCAGCACTTCCCCAGAGTCCAGCGAATTTTGATAAATTACAACCAACGCATTCTGCCATTTCTTTCGGTACCCTGGGATGCATTCCATCCGGGCCAGGGGACTTGTCTCCCTTTAGTCTCATGAGCCTACCAAGCACTACCTCTTTAGTAATAATAATCGTTTTAAGGACCTCACCCCCTACAGTCCCACGACCGTCAATTTTCGATAAGCTATTTGTGTCCTCTACCATGAAGACCGACACAAAAAACGTCTTTAAGGCCTCGGCCATTTCCTCATTTCTCATTATTAAATCCCCCTTCTCGTCTTCTAAGTGTCCAACATTTACTTTTGCTACTCTTTTCCTTTTTATATACTTGTAAAAACCTTTACTATCAGGTTAAAATATTGTGCTCGTTTAGTTTCATAATCTATCTTTCCTTTCTTTATCGCTTTCTTAATAGTTCTTTGTTGTTCTTTAAAGCTTTCCCAATCTTCTAATTCCCCACTAGTTTTGGCCACTTTGTACGCATCGGTTTTTAATTTAATATTCTTCTTAATTCCTTAGTTATCCACGGCTGGTTATCCCTTTTCTTACATTCCTTCTTTGTCACAGGAATATATTTTTCCTGTGCACTGAGAAAAATCTCCTTCAAAATCCACCACTGTTGCTCAGCTGCCCGACAAACTAGTCTGCGCTCCCAGTCTACATTCGCCAATTCTGCCCTCACCCTATTGTACTCCCCTCTGTTCAAGTAGAGGACACTGGTTTGGGACTCCACTTTCTCACCCTCCATTTGTATTAGAAATTCAACAATATTGTGATCACTCATTCCAAGAGGATCCCTCACAAGGAGCTCGTTAATTTTAACTGTCCCATTCCACAGGACCAGATCCAAGATAACTCGCTCGTAGGTTCTGTAACACAGTGTTCGAGGAAACTATCACGACATCATTCTAAGAACACGTCCTCAAGTCCACCGCGTCCGACTTGAGTCAACCAATCAGTATGCAGGTTAAAATCGCCCATGATTTTTGCTGTTCCGTTTTTGCACGCATCCATTATTTGCTTGTTTATAGCCCGACCCACCTCAAAGTTATTATTTGGGGGCCGAAAGACCACGCCCACCAGTAACTTTCTCCCCTTACTATTCCTTATCTCCACCCACAACGATTCCACATCATGCTCCTGAGAGCCTATACCGTCTCTCACTACCGCCCTGATGTTATCTTTAATTCAGTAAGAAGTTTAACAACACAAGGTTAAAGTCCAACAAGTTTATTTGGTAGCAAAAGCCACACAAGCTTTCGGAGCTCTAAGCCCCTTCTTCACTGTGGTGACTTTTCTTCCAAAGGTCCCCACGTGTAGGATTCTAGGCTGGCCTTCGTCTCTTCCAACCTGAGGGGTTGGATGCCCGAAGGAGGTGGTGAGAGTTCTGCTCTCCACAACAGAGACAAAAAGTCCCGTTACCACCTCGATCTTCAAGGAATGGCCATTTACTAGCAATTGCATAATTACCAGGGCAACTTTCGTTGTTGCAATACGGTTCTGCTTCCGGTTCTTTCGATGTTACAATACGATGCCCCTGGCTCTGAAGGACGGGATAGCTATTTGGTACGCTCAGGTAATAGCCTGAGCTTTCTTCAACACAACACCCGTTCTTGCTGTTATTTAGTCCAAATACACTCTCCCCAATACAGACTGCATTCACTCTCTCTCCCCTCTACCCGATACGCACTGCATTCAATCGATGAGCAATTTCCCGAATACAACTGCATTCAGTCACTATGTCCTCTCCCCAATACACACTGCATTCAGTCACTATGCCTTCGCCCCAATACACACTGCATCCAGTCTATATGCCCTCTCCCCAATAAACACTACATTCAATTTCTATGCCCTATCCCCAATACACACTGCATTCAGTCCCTATACCGTATGCACAATACACACTGCAATCATTCTCTCTTCCCTCTCCCCAATACACGCTGCATTCAATCTCTACGCCCTCTTGCCAAGACACACTGCATTCAGTCTCGATGTCCTCACCCAATACAAACTGCATTCAACCTGTATGCCCTCTCCCCAGTTACATACTGTATTCAGTCTTTATGCCCCCTCCCCAATACACACTGCATTTACTCCCCATGCCCTCACCCCAATACACACTGCATTCAGTCCCTATGCCTTCTCCCAAGAAGCAGTGAATTCATTCTCTATGCCCTCTCCCCAATTCACACTGCATTCAGTCTCTCTGCCCTTTCACCAGGACACACTGCAATCAGTCTGTAAACCCTTTCATCAATACACACTGCATTCAGTCTCTATACCCTCTCCCCTTTACACCCTGCATTCAGTCTATATCCTCTCAACCCAACATACACTGCATTCAGTCCCTATGCTCCCTCCCCGATGCACACTGCGTTCAACCTCTATGCCCCCTTCCCAATACACACTGTATTCACTCTTTCTGCGCTATCCCCGATACACACTGCATTTAGTCTACCCCTCACCCCAATAGACACTGCATTCAGTCTCTACACCCTTTCTCCAATACGCGTTGCATTCAGTCGGTCGGTCCACTTCACAATTCACACTGCATTCAGTCTCTATGACTTCTCCCCAACACACACGCTGCATTCAGTTTCTATGCCCTGTCCCCAATAAACCGCATTCAGTCTGTATGCCCTCTCCCCAATACACGCTGCATTCACTCTATAAACCCTCACTCCTATAAACACTGCATTCAGTCTCTATGCTCTTTCCCCAATTCACATTCCATTCAGTATATATGTCATCTTCCCAATTCACACTGCATTCAGACTCTACGTCCTCTCCCCAATACGCACCACATTAAGTGTATTTGCCGTATCCCTAATGCACACTGCAATCTATAACTCCTCGTCCCAGAACACACTGCACTCAGTCGCCATGCCTTTTCCCCAATACACAATGCGTTCTGTCTCTACCTCCTCTCCCCAATACACACTGCATTCAGTCGATATGCCCTCTCCCCAATAAACACTGCATTCAATCTCTATGCGTATCGCCATGACAGCCTGCATTCCGTCCCTATTGCCTCTTCCCAAAAGACCGTTCATTCACTCTCCATGCCCCCTCCACAATGTAAGAAGTTTAACAACACAAGGTTAAAGTCCCACAGGTTTATTTGGTCGCAAAAGCCACACAAGCTTTCGGAGCCCCAAGCCCCTTCTTCAGGTGAGTCACCTGAAGAAGGGGCTTGGGGCTCCGAAAGCTTGTGTAGATTTTGCTACCAAATAAACCTGTCGGACTTTAACCTGGTGTTGTTAAACTTCTTACTGTGTTTACCCGAGTCCAACGCCGGCATCTCCACATCATGCCCTCCACAATGCACAGTGCATTCAGTCTATAACCCTTCACCCTCCATAGACACTGCATTCAGTTTATATGCCCTCTCCCTTGTACACACTGCGTTCAGTATCTGTGCCCTCTCCCCAATGCAAACTGCATTCAGTCTAGATGCCATTTCCCCATTACTTGGTGCATTCCGTCTCTACATCCTCTTGCCAATACACACTGTATTTAGCCTCTTTGCCCCATCCCTAATACTCTCTGCATTCAGTCACTATTCTCTCTCCCCAATGCCCACTGCTTTCAGTCTACAACCCCTCACCACAATACACACTGTATTCAGTCCCGATGCCCTCTCCCCAATATACACTGCGTTCAGTCTCTATGTCCTGTCCCCAATACACATTGCATTCAGTCTCTGTGACCTTTCCCTTATGCACTCTGCATTCAGATCCTATGCTCTTTCCCCAATACACACTACATTCAGTCACTATGCCCTCTCCCCAGTACACACTGCGTTCTGTCTCTACGCCCTCTCCCCAATACACACTACATTCAGTCTCACTCCCTCTCTGCAATAGAGACTATATTCAGTCTATATGCCCACTCTCCAAAACACACTGCATTCAGTCCTCCACGCCTCGCCACAATACACACTGCGTTCAGTCTCTATGCCCTCTCCCGAATACACACTGCAAATTCTATATCCCCTCAACCCAATACAAACAGCATTCAGTCCCTATGCCGTCTCCCCAATGCGCACTGCATTCCGTCTCTATGCCCTTTCTCTTATACACTCTGCATTCGGAATCTATGCTCTTTCCGCAGTACACACTTCATTCAGTCTCCATGCCCTTTCCCTTATACAGACTGCAATGTGTCTCTATGCCCTTTCCCGAATACACACTGCATTCAGTCTCTATGCCAACTCCCCAATACACACTGCATTCAATCCCGATGTCCTCTCCCCAATACACGCTGCATTGTATCTATATTCCCTCAACCCAAGACACACTGCATCCAGTCCCTATGCCCTTCCCCAATACGCTCTGCATTCAGTCTCTATGCCCGCTTCCCAGTACACACTTCATTTACTCTTTATGTCCACTCCGCAATACACACTGCATTCGGTCTCTATGCCTTTTCCTCAATACACACTGCATTCAGTCTCTATGCTCTCTTCCAAATACACATGCATTCAGTCTCTATGCTCTCTCCCGAATACGCACTGCATTATCTGCCCAATAAACACTGCATTAATTATATATCCACTCTCCACATTACACATTGCGTTCTGTTTCTATATCCTCTCCCCAATGCACACTGCATTCAGTCTATGGACGCTCTCCCCAATACACACTGCTTTCAGGCTCTATGCCCTCTCCCCAATTCGCACTGCATTCAGTCCCTATACCCTCTCCCCAATACACACAGCATTCAGTCTATTTCCCCACTCTCCAATACACACTGCATTCGATCTCTGCGCCCTCTTGCCCAGCCAGAGGGCATTCAGTCTCTAAGTCCTCTCCCAATAATCACTTCATTCAGTCTCTGTTCCCTCTCCCCAATATAAACTGCATTCAGTACAAAGAACAAAGAACAATACAGCACAGGAACAGGCCCTTCGGCCCTCCAAGCCCGTGCCGCTCCCTGGTCCAAACTAGACCATTATTTTGTATCCCTCCATTCCCACTCCGTTCTGATGGCTATCTAGATAAGTCTTAAACGTTCCCAGTGTGTATGCCTCCACCACCTTGCCTGGCAGGGCATTCCAGGCCCCCACCACCCTCTGTGTAAAATATGTCCTTCTGATATCTGTGTTAAATCCCCCCCCTCTTCACCTTGAACCTACGACCCCTCGTGAACGTCACCACCGACCTGGGGAAAAGCTTCCCACCGTTCACCCTATCTATGCCTTTTATAATTTTATACACCTCTATTAAGTCTCCCCTCATCCTCCGTCTTTCCAGGGAGAACAACCCCAGTTTACCCAATTTCTCCTCATAACTAAGCCCCTCCATACCAGGCAACATCCTGGTAAACCTCCTCTGTACTCTCTCCAAAGCCTCCTATGCTCTCTCCCAATATATAGTGCAGTCAGCCTCTATGCCCTCTCCCCAAGGCACACTGCATTCAGTCCCTATGTCCTTTCCGCAATACACACAGCATTCCACCCTTTTTTCAGTTTGAGTTCACACAGAATAATCTCCCACCTTGTGCAATGTAAATTAGCGTGACGGGAAGGGAGAATCGCCCCTTTGCTTCTATTGTGCTTGGAGAGGGCACGTGGTGAAATATACATGTACGTTGTGAGGAAGTAGAAGTCGTTACGCAGCAACCGGGCTACTTTTTATGCAAGCATCATCTTGTTTCGACTTTAATATTTAGTAAGGTATATTGCAGTTGATGACATGAACATTTCCAGTGGAAATCTCTCAGCTCTGCCAGAAATACTGAGCAAAACATTGGGATTGACGGCAGGCAAATTTCCATGATCTGCTGGCCTACATATTAGCATATTAACAAACGTGGCGCTCATGATAGTGGATCTATCCATAAAAAATATTCCAAAATTCATTGGATTCTGAAAGGTTCCAGTGGATTGTAAAAATTCTAATATAACACCATTATCAAAAACTGAGGGTTAGTCGAGTTAAAATTCGGCATACTGCTTCCCTGCCAGATGTTTAAAATAATGCAGGCAACAGGAGTGTGATCACAAAACGCCAGGACATGTTCCACTGACTTTGTTGAACTATGGATCGATCACTTACAAACGACAGGAAGGCTCCTTATGGAATCTTTATCCCCGAGATACTTTTTGTATTTACGTTTAAAAAATAATTTTCCTTTTTCTTATGGACAACTCGGCAAGTTGTCAACCACTGATTTGATTCAAAAAGAATAGCGAGATGGTACACTAAGACTCAAATGCGAAAAACTATGAGGAAGAATTTTGTATAGAACATTTCCGTTGCTGGTGCTGTCTTCGACCATAAGTGAGTCCAGTGGCTGGACAATTTTACAGTTGTTCGTATCCAGTGATTTACTCTCCAGTGAACAAGACAGTACCAAAGCCAAATGGAGATCATTCGAATATGTGATAACAACTTCTGTTCCGGTCAGCACTGCCTCAAGTGCAATTGGTTCTTGGAATTTTTGTTTTTGTCACCCATAGAAAACATGTTCATTGTTTGTGAAATTGGATAAAAATGGGGCATATTGACTGTCTGCATGATAATATGAGTGAAGGCCGATAAATAAAATATAACATTACAATTCCATAACTAAACGCCATCAGTTACATTTATAGTGACATTAAGTGCGATTAAAAAAGACAAAAACTACCTTCCGTTGTTTTCTAGATCAGATTGCTAACTATAAGCAAATGTGATGTGTTGTCGGGCAACTGCTACAAGCTAAATGCCTTTCTTCTTTGAGCAAGGAACTTATCATATGATTTTCTTTTTTGTTGGGGAGTAAGTTTGAACAGCTGGTCTACTTATGGAATATGAACAACCCTGCATCTTACACCTAATTGGGCACCCATTTCTGCCTTGACAACTTGATATTTTCAGCACCAAATGGAAACCGTCAGATGTGTTTATTCAATAAATTCTTCAGGGTAGACACCATGCACAGTGGATGACGTGTAAATACATTGTAGCATGGAGGTGACCTAATGAGATATAACGTTACTTATGGGGGTTTCAAAAGGCAGGGATGGATTTAATCTGATGGGGCAGATTTCCTTTGTCAGTTGTTGCATGGACTGAGGTACAACTGTCAATGGGGCTGAAGAAGGAAAAGTGAATGAACTGTATTAATGCACCTATTGAGATTTTGTGGGACTCGTTGAGATCACCGCTCATTTTCAAAGGCTGAGAGAATACATGTCCCACCTTTTTATCGTCTCATAAATCAAATCCCTTCATCACAAGAGCCAAAATTGTGAAGCTTTGCTTCAAACATTGCTTTGCAGATGTGTTCTCAGCAAAGTCATATAGACCTTTAGAAATGTGTACTAATTGTTTTATTTTAGTTCTTTTGAAGATTTGTATGAGAATATAGGAGACATTGTTAGTAAGTTTGCAGATGACACCAAGATTGGTGGCATAGTGGACAGTGCAGAAAGTTATCTCCGATTGCAACGGGATCTTGATCAATTGGGCCAGTGGGCTGACGATTGGCAGACGGAGTTTAATTTAGTCAAATGCGAGGTGATGCATTTTGCTAGATTGAACGAGGGCAGGTCTTACTCAGTTAATGGTAGGACGTTGGAGAGAGTTACAGAACAAGGGGATCGAGGGGCACATGTTCATAGCTCCTGCACAGTGGAGTCAGAGTCGGACAGAGTGGTGAAGAAGGCGTTCGGCATGCTTGGTTTCATCGTTCAGAACATTGAATACAGTAATTGGGACGTCTTGTTGAAGTTGTACAAGATATTGGTGAGGTCACACTTGGAATACTGTGTGCAGTTCTAGTCAACCTATGACAGAAAGAATATTATTAAACTAGAAAGAGTGCAGAAAAATGTACTTTGATGTTACCGGAACTTGATGGTTTGAGTTGTAAGGAGAGGCTGGATAGCCTGAGACCTGTTTCTCTGGAGCGTAGGAGGCTGTGCGGTGATCTTATAGAGGTCTATAAAATAATGAGGGGCAGAGATCAGCTAGATTGTCAATATATTTTCCCAAATGTAGGGGAGTCTAAAACTAGAGGGCAAAGTTTTAAGTTGAGAGGGAAAAGATACAAAAGTGTCCAGAGGGGCATTTTTTTCGTATAGAGAGTGGTGAGTATCTGGTTCAAACTTGCAGAGGTAGTGGAAGAGGCGGGTATATTTTTGGCTCTTAAAAATCATTTAGATGGTTACATGGATGGATAAGATGGATACAGAGGGATATGGACGAAATGTTGGCAATAGCGATTTGCTTAGGGTTTAAACAAAAAGGCTGGCATGGACAAGTAGGGCCGAAGGGCCTGTTTCAATGCTGTAGACGTCTATGACTCTATGACACTGAAGTCAAAATACATTTCCTTTCGAATTGCAATTTCATCCTAACATGCTGTGTTCTTTTTTCAAGGACACCCACGTATGTTTCAAAATTCACACTGACTATTTCAACACGTGTTTTGAACACATTCTGCTTTTCACTCCCTGAGACTAAAGTGAATGAATTCACACTTCCCGAATCCTTGGCATCGTTCTGGAAAGCTTTTGAGCACTCATTCAAACGGCCCCAATCTCACTGCAGCCCCTTCGTGCCCTCTCGACAGCCAACATTCCCGAACAGCTTTCTCCAAAAATAAAACTTGGATACATTGCTTTGTTTATTTTCAACATAGCTACTAAACGTTGTAATTAGCTGACACCCCATCACGGATTCATTCCCTGCCACTTGAAAAAAGTCCACCACGATTGCTGTGTTCTATCACTTCTAGTTTACTGTTTTATGAGCGAATTAGTCTTAGACATATAAGCATCATAGAATCCTTACAGTGCATAAATAGGTCATTTGGCCCATGTAGTCTTCGCCGACAACAACAGGGCGGCATCCCTGTAACCCCACATATTTGCTCTGCAAGTCCCCTGACACAAATGGGTAATTTAGCATTTGCGAATCAACCTAACACGCAGATCTTTGGACCCTGGGAGGAAACCAGAGCACCCTTGCAGACACGGGTAGAATGCGCAAACTGCACGCAAGCAGAGACCTGAGGTTGGAATGGAACCTGGGTCCCTGTTGCTCATCGGCAGCAGAGGTAATGACCGTGCCACCGTGCCGCCCTTCCATCCATGCTAAATATTGCCCACACAATCGTGAGCCCTTTCTCTTCCCGTTGGACCTTTGTGTGAGACATTTCAAATTACTTCTCAAGAATCAAATCTCTTTATTTTTTTGCATACTCCTCTATCCTCAGAACATATGAAATACATTTTCAAACAGACTTTCCCTTTAGTAAATCTTGGTCGATTGGTCTGAATATTGAGATGTTTTTCGAAGGCAGTTGCTGAGAGTTCCTTTATGCAGTTTTCCAACAAATGATGTTTGACCCAGTCGTATGTAGTTCAATGCTTTCTACCAACCTTTATTCTTCAAAATAGGACGATGCATCGAGGAGTGTTTTGCCAGATGATGTCAGCAATTATATCTGAGTAAACATCACTAAATAATGGAGGATTATCAAACCATTACAACTATTACCGCTAGTGTGTTATTCTGTGCAAATAAAGGCCTGCCCTATTGTTCTCCGGCTACGTTGAGGGCATCCTGAAACCCATTGTACAATGAACCCCCAGCTTTTGTCACGACACTACGGACTCCCTACAGAAACTCCGCACACATGGAACAGTTGAGCCAGGAGCACTCCCCGTCACAATAGATGTCTCGACACTCTACACCAGCATCCCCCACGACGATGGCATTACTGCAACTGCCTCAGTACTCAACGCCAACAACTGCCAGTCTCCAGATGCAATTTTACAAATCATCTGCTTCATCCTCGACCACAATGTCTTCACCTTCAACGACCAGTTCTTCATCCAGGCATACGGAACAGTCATGGGGACAAATTCGCACTTCAATATGCCAACATCTTCATGCACAGGTTTGAACAAGACCTCTTCACCACAAAGGACCTTCAACCGATGCTATACGCTAGATATATCGAGGACACTTTCTTCCTTTGGACTCATGGTGAACAATAACTAAACAACTATATGATCACATCAACAAGTGCCATCCCACCATCAGACTCACCATGGACTACTCTCCAGAATCGGTTACATTCTTGGACACACGCATCTCCATCAACGACGGTCACCTCACTGTACCGGAAGCCCACGGAGAACCTCACGATGCTCCACTTCTCCAGCTTCCACCCTAAACACGTTAAAGAAGCCATCCCCGACGGACAAGCCCTCCGTATACATTGGATCTGCTCAGATGAGGAGGATCGCAACAGACACTTCCAGACGCTGAAAGATGCCCTCATAAGAACAGGATATAGTGCTCGACTTATGGATCAACAGTTCCGACGTGCCACAGTGAAAAACCACACCAACCTCCTCAGAAGACAAACAGGGGATACGGCGGACAGAGTACCCTTCGTCGTCCAGTACTTCCCCGGAGCAGAGAAGCTACGCTTCCACTTATCAAAACCAAAGGACAGGTCGACACATATCCAGATGGCAAATCTGGAATGGGTCAGTCAGTGACTTGTGTATACAGTTAGTCTTTCTTATAACCTATTACGAGATGTACAAAGAAGTACATTGGTGTTCACTTTATAAAACATGGTTGGACCTAGCTCTTTCCATTCACCTTAAATGGGGTGCTTAGTCCAAATAAACAGTATTACCCAGTTACCTAATTTTGACGGTTTTGCCTAGTTTTCCAAATACCACCCAAAGCTATACTGATTGATACAGTAAGTCGTCTCACCGGGTTAAAGTCCAACAGGTTTATTTGGTGCTACGAGGTAAACCTGTTGGACTTTAACCTGGTGTTGTGAGATGACTTACTGTGCCTAACCCAGTCCAACGCCGGCAACTCCACATCATACTGATTGATATCAGTGGGTAATTTCCTTTGTAACAAATCTATGATGTCTGTCTAATCAGAATGAATGAATGAGGCAAGATTTGCCAAATATCTCTTTTTATAAAAAAAACTGTTTTCTGACCTCCTGACAGAACATTAACTCTCTGGGCAATTCAGCTGTTTGATCAGCATGCCCTGGTGATCTCACACACAGCAAGTTTTGGGAGTGTCCCCATTGGACCCCTTGGGATCTCATGGGTACAAAGATTTCAATGAGGAAACTTGAACATTGTTCCCAAAGGTGAAAGTAAAGTTTCTAATCCTTTCGTAAACATGAATGAGCATTGAGGGCTGATTTCATGGGGATCAGACTTTGGGTGGATGGGCTAATGTTCTTGTGGCTGCCTGAGAGAGCTATGTTTTCAGCGGAAACGCAAAGCAGCATTGCTGAGTTGATTACCTGAGTCTTTTTCATCTGAATTCAAAAGCAATTTCACCAACCTGCTGCACGGATCCAAACTGAAACTGTTGTGCTGTTGTCTCAACCAATTGTTTTGTGGATGCTGGTCCACATCAGGCAACACTTTACGTTATTTGCTTTCCTTGTTTGGAAACCATAGGAGGGTTAATGGGCAAAAATATTTGGTACAACGGAATTGATGATTGAAAAGCATTAGTTGGTTTTGAAGGGGCTTTATGCTGCGTCCTATCTGTGTTTGAGCTGTATCCAGGCTGCTGATGCCAAATTCCTGAGTATATTAGAAGCTGTTAGCAATTGGGGGGAAGAAAAGAATCGGGTTGTATTTGATTCCAGAGCACTCGTGCACCTTAGTTATTCACGTTTAATTTATTAAAACTCTAAGGTCCAGTCACTTGAAAGCTGATGAGAACTAACTTTGCGCCATTGTCACCGTCTTTTGTACAGAATTCAACTGATTTGGATCCTATGATCAAGTAACTGAATGTGATTACAGGCTGGTGACATTGCAGGCTTGTGCATGTAAATTGGCTCAGGTGTACAGAACCTTCCCAATTTTCTACACAAAATAAAGGCTACCTTCCTTTGGCAGCACTTGGGCCAGCTCTTGTTGTGTATATATAACAGGACTTTACTGTAAAAATGTCCAACTTGATGTGAAATTTTAAATCTCCCATTATAGTGAAATAAAATAAATTTCAAGGTTTAATTTTAAAATAAGCACTGCCCCTTTTTAGCAGGGAGGGACGAAATAACTTGTTTACTTATCAAAGGATTGGGCCCTTCTAACTATGCACCTAATTCTTCTGAGCAGTTGCTGTTAGTGGTTTAGTGCCTTGGCAATGCTGCCAGGTTCGACAAATGGGCCTTCTTTGGTAAGGTAGGGGTGCTGGTAGTTTTTTAAGGCTCGTGGTCAGAACACCTTGATCTTGAACTGTCACCTGGCCTAAAAAATGCACAACCATGGATAGAGATCTGGCATTCAACCAATATAAAAGCGTTATCAGTTTGGAAAGTACAGCTTATTGTAAAGTAACATTTCTCCCCATTCTTATGGCTTATCTGAGTTAGATTGGCCTGTTAGGAGAATGTGTGCTGTCAACACATGGCAACTTGTTGCTGGATTGAAGCTGCTCCAACTCACTCACCTATGGAGCCTTCTGTAACCAGCATTGACAAGGCTCTCCCTCAATTAGACTGGATATGGACTTAGCCCCGAGTGTGACCCAGGGTGAAGCCGAGTCCAATTTGTTTGTGGTTTGTAAGAATATGATTGGTTGGAGATTTGGGCGGAAAGATGGCCGATGGAGTTTAATCCGGACAAGTGTGAGGTAATGCATTTTGGAAGGTCTAATACAGATAGGAAATATACAGTAAATGGCAGAACCCTTAGGAGTATTGATAGGCAAAGGGATCTGGGTGTACAGGTGCACAGGTCACTGAAAGTGGCAACGCAGGTGGAGAAGGTAGGCAAGAAGGCATACGGCATGCTTGCCTTCATTGGCCTGGGCATTGAGTTTAAAAATTGGCAAGTCATGTTGATACTTTATAGAACCTTAGTTAGGCCGCACTTGGAATATATCAATTCTTGTTGCCACACTACCAGAAGAATGTGGAGGCTTTGAAGAGGGTACAGAGAAGATTTACCAGGATGTTGCCTGGTATGGAGGGCATTAGCTGTGAGGAGAGGTTGGAGAAACTTGGTTTGTTCTGACTGGAACGATGGAGGTTGAGGGGTGACGTGATGAAGTCTATAAGATTACGAGAGGCATGGACAGAGTGGATAGTCAGAAGATTTTTCCCAGGGTAGAGGAGTCGATTACTAGGGGGCACAGGTTTAAGGTACGAGGGGCAAGGTTTAAAAGAGATGTATGAGGCAGATTTTTTACACAGAGTAGTGGGTGCCTGGAACTCGTTGCGGGGGGAAGTAGTGGAAGCAGATGCGATAGTGACTTTGAAGGGGCGTCTTGACAAATACTTGAATAGGATGGGAATAGAGGGATATGGTCCCCGGAAGGGTAGGGGGTTTTAGTTAAGTCGGGCAGCATGGTCGGTGCAGGCTTGGAGGGCCGAAGGGCCTGTTGCTGTGCTGTAATTTTCTTTGTTCTTTGTTCTTTGTTTGACACCCTCTCTGGACCCTTCAACATGTCATTGATGAAGACGAACATCTCGCCAAGGCCATCCCCATACCCCACTTCTTGCCTTCAAACAACCGCACAACCTCAAACGGACCATTGTCCACAGCAAATTACCCAGCCTTCAGGAGAACAGTGACCACGACACCACATAACACTGCCACAGCAACCTCTGCAAGACGTGCCGGATCATCGACATGGATGCCATCATCCCACGTGAGAACACCGTCCACCAGGTAAATGTTATTTACTCTTGCAAATCGGCCACGTTGTCTACCTGATACGCTGCAGGAAAGGATGTCCCGAGATATGGTATATTGGGGAGACCATGCAGACGCTACGAAAACGGATAAGTGAACACCGCTCGACAATCACCAGGCAAGAGTGTTCTCTTCCTCTTGGGGAACACTTCAGCGTTCACGGGCATTTGGCCTCTGAATTTCGGGTAAGCGCTCTCCAAGGCGGCCTTCACGACACACGAGAACGCAGAGTCGCTGAGCAGAGACTGATAGCCAAGATCTGCACACATGAGGACAGCCTCAACCGAGATCTTGGGTTCATGTCACACTGTCTGTAGCCCCCAAGCCTTGCCTGGGCTTGCAAAATCTCACTAACTGTCCCGGCTGGTGACAATACACATCTCTTTAACCTGTGCTTAACCATCTCTTCATTCACATCGTCTGTAACTTTAAGACTTGATTACCTGTAAAGACTCGCATCCCAGCCATTATTTTGTAAATTGAGATTGTGTCTTTATATGCCCTGTTTGTGAACAGAACTCCCACCTACCTGACAAAGGAGCAACGCTCCGAAAGCTAGTGGCTTTTGCTACCAAATAAACCTGTTGGGCTTTAACCTGGTGTTGTGAGACTTCTTGCTGCTATTTTTCTCCAACAGTGCATGTGTAAGAGCACACCAGTTGGCTGCATATAGCCAGAGGGCAACATGTGTTAATGGAATTCACGATAGACATTCAAACTCTTTCTTCCTAGTTTTAATTTGGTGTTAAACATTCCTGAGTGATCTGTAGCAACTTTAATCAGGTAGTTGAGGTTGACTGTTAGAATATGAACTCCTTGATTAAGGGCCAAATTGTAATATCACACTAACGGTAATATTTTAATGATTTGAAAATCATCCATTATTTAGTGACGTTTATTGAAAGATAACTGCTGAGATCTTCAGGCGAAATACCCCAAAAGCACTGTGTGTGCTGTTGTCAGACTTTTCAATGAAGGGATTTTGGCAAAGTGATTTCAGCCTCTGAGAACTTATTTATCACATGATTTTTCCTGCTGCTGTATTTTGCCTTGTCACTATCCCTATCCTCGACATGACTTCTCCCTGGAGAAGCGGGAAACAACAAGGCTGCGAGATTCGCTGTCAGGGTTGCGGGGGTGGAGGGAGGGTGTTCAAATGTTGGTATTCATGATTTGTCATATCCAGAGCTGTGGGGGTTTTGATCAGGGGTGTTGCATTTGTTGAAGGTCAAACTGCCATTGACCACTCCCTCCGCTGCAAGGGTAACAGGCGTCAGTTTTATCAGAGTCCGAGGAACTCACTGGCTTGTGATCAGAGGGACATTCTGGCTATGGAAAATGTATGGGTGAGCTATGAGTTCAGGGTCAGGTCATATTGAGAGGGGTTGGAGTTGGTTGCAGCCCCATGTAATAGATCTATAACCTCTTTATCTTGCATAATTTATGACTCTCGAAAAAAATGATACACAGCACTTGGTGTGATACATTTATTATGCAAACTTTAACGAACAAAACTGAAGAGTGAAAGTTTCAGCGAAAACCGTAGATATTTTTTGTTTCAAAATTCAAATGCATTACCGTCAGCAGCTTAGAATACATTAAATCAGATCAGACGTTGTCAAAATGTGGAACAAATGTATATCTAAATCTATATCCAAATCTAATCTTCATCTCGCTTGTCAATCAAAAGTTTGGGCTTAAAAATATTAATTAACTTTGTGGACGTTGATCTCTGGGAAAGCTAATGTCAAAGAACCTGGACCCTGTGAGTCAGAAAGCCAGTCTACTACTCTCCGTTTTCCATATTATTCCTCTCATTTTTAACCGGGTTCCCTAAAACTGTACCTTTGCCGAGGGGGAAACATGTTCTTAGCGTCCACGATGTCAATTCTACTCACAATCTTTGCCTTTCAGTAAGCTGGAGTTTTCTTTCCATTAGTTACGACACGTTAAAGGATTAATTTAATTCAAATCGGCATGAACCCCTTTTGCCCATGCTTCCCTCATGTGATAAGCACGACCAAGAGCTATTCAAGATTATTATTTATTATTTGCTGATTTAAATTCAGTCACTGCCCGTCTTGTTTGTCAGTTTTCTCTCATTGTCGCACGCTAACTATCTATCAAATCCAAGAATGCGTTTTTACCAGACAATTACTCAATTTAACGCAATTCGCTTTCCTCTGCCAAGCACCTGATTCTCATGTTACACCCCTGTGTGTTTTTTTTAACCCTCCATGGCCTGGCTCCCTCCCTGCCGCAATAAAGAACAAAGAGCAAAGAGCAAACAACAGTACAGCACAGGAAACAGGCCCTTTGCCCTCCAAGTCTGTGCCGCTCATTCGTCCAACTAGACCATTCGTTTGTATCCCGCCATTCCGAGACTGCTCATGTGACTATCCAGGTAAGTCTTAAACGATGCCAGCGTGTCTGCCTCCACCACCCTACTTGGCAGCGCATTCCAGGCCCCCACCACTCCCTGTGTAAAAAACGTCCCTCTGATATCTGAGTTATACCACGCCCCTCTCACCTTGAGCCCGTGACCCCTCGTGATCGTCATCTCCGACCTGGGAAAAAGCTTCCCACTGTTCACCCTATCTATACCCGTCATAATTTTGTACACCTCTATTAGGTCTCGCCTCAGTCTCCGTCTTTCCAGGGAGAACAAGCCCAGTTTACCCAATCTCTCCTCATAAGTAAGACCCTCCATACCAGGCAACATCCTGGTAAACCTTCTCTGCACACTCTCTAATGCCTCCAACTCCTTCTGGTCGTGCGGCAACCAGAACTGGATGCAGTACTACAAATGTGGCCTAACCAGCATGCTATACAGCTGCAACATCAGACTCCAGCTTTTATACTCTTTACCCCATCCTATAAAGGCAAGCATACCATTTGCCTTCTTCACCACCTTCTCCACCTGTGCTGCCACCTTCAAGGATTTGTGGACTTGCACACCGAGGCCCCTCTGTGTTTCTATACTCTTGATGGCTCTGCCATTTATTGTATAACTACCCCCTACATTAGTTCTTCCAAAATGCATCACTTCGCATTCATCTGGATTAAATTCCATCTGCCATTTCTCCACCCAATTTTCCAGCCTATCTATGTCCTGCTGTATTGTCCGACAATGTTCATTGCTATTCGCAAGTCCAGCCATCTTCGTGTCACCTGCAAACTTGCTGATAACACCAGTTACACCTTCTTCCAAATCATTTATATATATCACAAATAGCAGAGGTCCCAGTACAGAGCCCTGCGGAACACCACTGGTCCCCAACCCCCAGCCGGAAAAAGACCCTTCGACTGCTATCCTCTGTCTCCTTTGGCCAAGCCAGTTTTCTACCCATCTCGCCACCTCTCCTTGTATCCCATGAGCCTTAACCTTCTTAACCAACCTGCCATGGGGGACTTTGTCAAATGCCTTCCTGAAATCCATATAGACGACATCCACGGCCCTTCCTTCATCAACCTTTTTTGTCACTTCCTCCAAAAACTCCACCAAATTTGTAAAGCACGATCTCCCTCTTACAAAACCATGCTGTCTGTCACTAATGAGATTGTTCCGTTCTAAATGCGCATACATCCTGTCGCGAAGAATGCTCTCCAACAACTTCCCTACCACGGGCCTCAAGCTCACTGGCCTATAATTACCAGGGTTATCCCTGCTACCATTCTTAAATAACGGTACCACATTCGCTATCCTCCAATCCTCAGGGACCTCACCTGTGTCCAAGGAAGAGACGAAGATTTCCGTCAGAGGCCCAGCAATTACATCTCTTGTCTCCCTGAGCAGTCTAGGATAGATGCCATCAGGCCCTGGCGATTTGTCAGTTTTAATGTTACTGAAAAAACCTAACGCTTCCTCTCTTGTCATGGAGATTCTCTCTAACGGGCCACCACCTCCCTCTCAGACACTCCCAGTCAACAAGTCCCTCTCCTTTGTGAATAGCGATGCAAAGTACTCATTTCGGATCTCCCCTATTCCCTTGGGTTCTACGTATAATTCCCCTCCTTTGTACCTGAGAGGTCCGACTTTTTCCCTGACAACTCTTTAGTTCCTAACATATGAATAAAATGCCTTAGGATTCTCCTTTTTCCTGTCGGCCAAGAACCCTTCGTGACCTCTTATGCCCTTCTAACTCCCCGTTTGAGTTCTTTCCTACTCTTTCTGCATTCCGCCAGAGCTCCAACTGTTTTCAGTTGCTTGGACCTAACGCACACCTCTCTTTTCTTTTTGATCAGATCCTCAAACTCCTGCAAACCCTCCCATTTGGTGTAGAAAATCTGCCATTCTTCGACGGTCTGGCGAGCACATGACTCCAGATCTGTGTCAATGAATGTTTCCTTCCCTTTCTAATAGAAGTGCAATCCGATTCGAACACGGGCAACAAATATGTCCTTCCCCTTGGCTCGCCACATCCGGTGCATGATTAAAAACACAATGCTTCGAAGTCTCTGAATTGTTCCGATTCTTCAAATATCTTGATAAACCGACTTTAAAACAAAGTTTCAGGGAAGCACTGGCGGAGAACTGTTGAAACAAATCATCTCGAAAGAACACGTCAATCCCTTTTTGAGGCATTCCAGACTCACCATTAAACCCTTGGAAAGAAATATTTTCAAAGCTGTTGATGCAATTACTTTCAAAGACAATACCTATGCATTGCTGGAGTCAGTCCATTGGTATCTGGGCCAAGTCACATCACCACAGTCCAAATGCAGCAAGTTCCCATTGAATTTTTCCAAGCTATATCAAACGTCCTCATCACAACCAAGCACCACAAACCTCAGCTGAGCAACCCCACCCTATAAAACACCCGAAGCAACAAAAAACAATGAAATAATCCAGAAAATGCAACACCCCACGCAAAAGCGTGCACACCAGCACCAATAACACCACACCATCCACCTGCGGAAGACTGTTCATTTGCCCAATATTTGGGTGGGATGGTGGGAAGTTCCGCCTTATTTCTGCCTGTCCTCTTCTGATGAACCTTGAAAATCTGATACCACCTTCTTGCAGGGAAGATAATCTTTCAGCATTTCTTGTACCTGGGAATGGACAGTGAGCACCGGTGAGGAAGCAGATATGATGTGTAATCAATTAGATTGCAACTTACACATGTTTCTAAAAAAAAAACAATCACCGTGCCAGTAACATGAAAAATGTTAGTTAACATGAGGAAGAACTCTTTCCCCCCAACATTCGGAGCCATTTGATCAATTCCAACTAGAAGTGGCCTACTAATGCGACCTTGGTGCGGTTAAAATGCTCAGTTGGGACGACCAGCTAACCACAGTTAGATATTTCTCTGTTTACTCATTGCTATGCACATTCGATCAATGACTTCAGAATAAACCCCTCACCTGGCGGAGATAGGCGCTTTTTGCCTCCGGTGTGTCCATCTTGTTATTCCCCACATACATCACTTGGACCTCTGCATTGAGCTCCTCACAGTCCATGTCACTGATGTCCAGGATCCCTGCAACATAGAGAGGACCAAGCTTCATTGATACACACCCAAAGCCCCTGGCCAGTGTTCGTGGTGGGAAAACGAGCAGAATATTATGTTGGGGGAGGGGACGAGGGGAGTGGCAGAGAACAAGTGCAACAGAAATAGTGTTCACTCTGCAATTGGAGCACCCCAGATTGCACTGGTTCGCGAGTAAATCTGCTAATTGCATCACATTAGGTTTACAAGGACACCGTGATAATCCAACAGGTCTCAAATGGTTCCCATTCAGAAGGAAGCCATTTTGCCCACGGTGCCATGGTTCGGTCTCTGGAAGACAAGTTCGGAGAGTGCCCCACCCCCATCCCTATCATGTAAATTTCAATTATACAATTTGATTAACGAGAAAGATTTCCCTCTATCATTGTGTTTTCCTTCGTTAAACTTTCAAAATGTTGTTGTGTGCCCACACTTCTGCCAATGGGAATAACGTCTCTGTTTCCACACCGCCCAGATCCCGCATTATTTTGAATATATCACTCATCCCATTTTCTCTTTTCAAATGAAATAGTCCAAACTTCTCCAATACATCTATATAACATAAGTTTCACATCACCCGAATCATTCTCTTGAATCATGTCTGCGTTTTACAGTAGGTCCAAATGTGTGATACCACAATTTGCACGGAGTGATCCCGTTGAGACTGGAGTTTGGACAGGATCCCAATGTAATTGCTATCGGTCATAGATACCTGTATTTACTAAGCTCAGTTTCATCGAGCAGTCACCTAGAACTGTCTTCACCTGCAGCATATTTAGCATTATACCTTTATCATATATTATCTTCCCACATTCTTCGTACGAAATTATATCACTCCACCGTTCAGTGGATAAAATTGGATTTGACGACTGCAAGTCCATTCTACCGCTTCTCCCTGACATCTCGAATTCTATCAATATTATCCTCATATTTCACAGCACTTATAAAATGTTGAGCTTGTTTCTGGCATGCACAACTGTATTGATATGTACCAGGAAAACCACTGAGAGCCAACAGGAGTAAAAGACAAAGATACATAAGTCACGTTAATTTCGTTCGTGCTTCAGGTTGAGAAAGAAACACTGGGCACATCGATATAAAGTTGTGGCCGCTTCGGACCCCTAGAACGCACCATCATTCATTCCAATAAACAGTTGTTCACCACTACTCGGATTCAGATCACATCCTTCTTCATATCCGCATGCGCAGTATATCTCTCTTAACTTCAACATGAATACAATTGACGTGATTTTTGTGGCATTTTCTTTTATTCCTGTTGGCTCTGATTGTGAACCCAAAATCCGCCATTCTATCCAAATCACTGCTGAACTAATTTGATTGGAAGATTACTCTTGGCAAAGGTCCCCCGAGACAATTATTTTTTTTATTTTCCCCAAGCATTTCTTGTGGGTAATTTCCGTTCTTCCGAGTGAGCAGCAGAGTACTTGACTTAAAATATACTTAAAAAGATAAAACGACGCCTTTGACACTTCAGCTTAACTCCCACAGTGCACAACCCATTTTCCGGTGCAATCTTGCCTCCGATACAATTTTAGTCTTACCCGGTAGGTCTCTCCGCAATGCTTTACAAAGCAAGTTAAGGGTACAACAGTTTGAATTAGAGATGAGCGTGCAACCAAGGGAGTGCCACGTGGGCAATATTAGGGAAGCGATGGACTGCGCTGTGGAGGGATGACTTCCAGGAAAACTGGAAAGGCTGGGGCATTTCTACATCGATAAATTGCTTTGAGAAATTATGCAGACAATATCTCAGATGATCAATATACGATGGTCACTCTTGTAACCAATCTTGAAATCAGTAGAAAGTTCCCTCCCCAGAGAATGGGGAGCGTTTGGACCGAACGATGACGGCGACTGCAGTGACGACAATTTGATAGACTAATTGGACGGGGATGAAGATAAAGAAACGTGGGGCAAATGTAATTTATAGTGTGCATCAAGGGTTCTCAACAATGGTGTCGTTCACAGCATGAAGCACTGCGCCAAATTGATATGATACTTTAATTTAGAGTTTACTTCATATTCAGACAGTATTTGCTTGCAGAATTCAGCGTGGTCAGGTTAAAAAAGTGGATATTTGTGACATTAACTCAGTAAATATTATGGACGGGAGGTTTCTGATTTTGGAACCAGGACGATTGTAATTGGATGATTCCTACCAGAAGATGATGGATACCTGGCTTTGACTGAACCCCATTCGACTGTTTGCACTCAGCCTCCGATTCTACCGTTCCCTCCGTTCCAATTCTGGTTGATTTCAGTGGATCTGTAAAGAAAGATCAAACACATTGAAACTCAGACATGTGGAAATATAACCGCATCACACCTGGATCTTCCGACATCGCCAAGGACTCAGACACATTAGTGGCTTCAACTTCGAAATGATGGGAAATTATACAAGATACAATGCAGGCCAGAAGTGAAAAGAGGGTGAAAAAGATTCAGACTGAATCAGAAAAAAAAGAGAACGAAGATTGAGTTATCAATCCAGTTAGATAGACAGGCAGAGAGGTATTGCGTGAGATATTCAGACATAGAATATAGAACATAGAACATTACAGCGCAGTTGAGGCCCAAGATGTTGCGCCGACCTGTAAAGCCCATCTAACCTACACTATTCCAATATCATGCATGTGTTTATCCAATGAACATTTAAATACCGTTAATGTTGGCGAGTCCACTGCTGTTGCAAGCAGGGCATTCCACGCCCTTACTACTCTCTGACTAAAGAACCTACCTCTGACATCTGTCCTAAATCTATCACCCCTCAATTTAAAGTTATGTCCCCTCGTACTGGCCATCACCATCCGAGGAAAAAGGCTCTCAATGTCCACCCTATCTAATCCTCTGATCATCTTGTATGCCTCTATTAAGTCACCTCTTCAACCTCTTCTCTCCAACGAAAACATCCTCAGGTCCCTCAGCCTTTCCTCTTAAGACCTTCCCAAAATTCCAGGCAGCATCCTGGTAAACCTCCTCTGCACCCTTTCGAATGCTTCCACATCCTTCCGATAATGCGGCGACCAGAACTGTACACAATATTCCAAGCGCAGCCGCACCAGAGTTCTGTACAGCTACAACATGACCTCATGGCTCCAAAGCTCAATCCCTCTACCAATAAAAGCTAACACGCCGTACGGCTGCTTAACAACTCTATCAACCTGAGCGCCAACTTTCAGAGATCTATGCACATATACAGACCAGGAGGAAGGAAAGATACAGAAAGAAATATGAAGGCCGAAGGGGAGAGCAAATTATAGAGAGATGCGGGGCAGGGGAATGGGGAGGGAAGGGGGTATGGAGAGATAGAAAGTGAGAAATTGTAACTGCGAGACAACTAGACACAGAACGATAGATATAAATAGCTGCATATAGTGCAGAAACAAATATATAGGTGAACAAAGTTTCACTTTGAGGGAATAAATTATGTTCGATAATAAACGTAGATATGGATCTAATCAAAATAATGTACTGACATTGAACGATGTGGTGATCATGTAGAACTCCTACATGGTTGGTTGATATCTTCAACATTTAACATATAGCATATTAGGGAAAATAATTTTAATACATGAGAATGAATGGATTATAATATTAGGATTGGATTGCAAAAATATTTGTGTGGAGCATAAATTACAATGCGTATCAGATCGTCAGTGTTGTCTGATCCTGTTGTATAAATTCGACACCATTATTTCTGGCACCCAGTGTTATGGTATAACTGTTCTCTTATAACTGGCTGGCCCTGTAGTGATCCTTAGTGAAAGAGGCTCAGAGTCCAGGATCAGTTCCATATTAATAGTTGCACAATAATAGAGCACAAGGCCAGACTGCCCTCCCTCCTCTGAAGGAAGACAATCAGATCAAATTAGAAATGACGGAATAAGATTTGTCCTGGGAGAATTATTTCCTTGGCTCGCTTTGGATAACGAATCTGATCGGCTTTTTCTCAGAAGAATCGTACCTGAGGTGAAATCCCCAGCGGGATTAGTGGGTGGTTTGTCGGGGGATGTTGGATTTGGTGTATCATCGGCTTTCCGAAAGGTGGAAGTCTCTGGATCTGTAATGGATGAGTATAGACAGAGATCAGAGTAGCAGCAAACCTGAAAATGTATAGCTCAATCCCCTGCTAATGCTTAATGATGGGCACAATTCACACCAGTCGACTAATGTTGCCTCCGGATATTTTAGAAGTCCTGGGTGTCCTACAGCTCCTGATGAGATAATTAAAATATAATTGTAGGTGGGGAAATAAAATGTTTCCATGTGGACAAAATGTCTGTGAGAATGTCTCTTTCTGCTGGAGTGAGATTTCCAAAATGTACTTTGGGTGACGAATGTGAATGATTTCATGTCGCAAAACTGTTACCTGTGGTGAAAGAAGCAGCGGGAACAGTTGGGGATTTCTCAATAGATTTTGAAGTTGTTCGATCTTCTGCTTTCTGAATTGTGGCCGTTTCTGGATCTGAAAAGAGTGATTGTAAATATATACCAATACAGGAGAGACAGTAAACCTAAACTGCCAATGCTAGTTTTCAGTGAATTGTAGCAGCCTGTCTAAATATGAACGTATTTGAATCCATTGGCTTGCCAACTATCACACCATCTGCTTGTAGTGATAGTATGACATTATTCGGATTAGATGATGCACCCACCGCTGTCAGAGAATTCCATTGACTGAGTCAATTCATCCCACTCCCTTCAGTCATCGCATCCCACCTCATTCAGGCAGAACATCCCAGCTATTTCAGTCATTAAAACTCACTCCTTCTGTCCGGTCTTTCCAATATCCTCATTCACTGAATTCCACGTCCCGTAGTCAGGAGATTTAATTGCTCTCCATCCCTCGGAAGACTCACTATAGGCTGTTCATCCAACACCTTCCATCACCACGGGCTGGCCACCTCATCTACTGCAACACTCTCCTTTCAGCCATCACATCTCACTCCACTCAGTGACTACATTCTACTTGGAAAAGTCACTGTTTCTCGGTTCCCTCGGTGATTAAAACATAGAATGAGACAACACACTCTTCGCAGTCACTGTACTCCATTTCTTTCAGAAATGGCATCACACTCCTCTCAGTTACAACACACTTTTGTTGCAGTCACTGCACTGCATTTTCCTTAGATTCTGCTGCTCACTCCCATCAGTCAATACCTCTGCCTCCACTCCACCACTGCTGGACACACTCCTCAGCAGCTCCCTCCCACGCACTCCTGTCGCTATATCCGACTCTCTCATCCAATGAAGCCCAATCGACTGAAGCACTAGATCCAGGTCAGCACAGCCATTGAATTCCATTGCTCTCAGTCACTGCACCGCACCCCGGTTCTCACATTAATTGCGTCCAATTACACTCATAAGGGCCTGGTCGGTATCCACTGGTGCGCTGCATACGTACCACTGTCCCCCGACAGATAGAGACAGTGCTGGCTCGTTTACATTCTTAAAATGTTGATGAAAAGTTAATTTGATGTTCACCTTCTTCGTTCCTTTGGCCGATTACATAAAAAAGCTGGTGCTTTTGGAAATCCTTGATTTGTTAATGTCTTCGCAGTTACCTAAGTTACACATCTGAATTATACATAAACTGCAAAATACCTGTGCAATAGGCGGAGTAATTGTGTAACGACTTTAACTCATAAACGACGAAGCTACTGCAGTTCTTAATCTTTATCTCATGTACCCAGTGGCAGGGTTTATTGTTCCAGCTCAAGCAAACTGTCCTGGTGACCTCTCCCATTCCTATGGTTGGATGTGTACCTGAAACGAGGTTTATAAATATTGATGCATGCAAACGATGTAGAAATGTTGGTTGTTACTATAATCTTATATCATAAAGACCAAAGTTACCATTTAACCAGCCTGTGGCACGTGTGGAACAGTGTTTCGGTTTGACTTCCGTCTCTGGAATCTTCCAACCACTAGAACTGAAACAACAGTCATTTCGTCAACTCCTGAACCCGAAACTTGCATAACAATTTTTCCGATTTGTCTTCCTTGTTCTCATACACTCCCCCTCCCATTTTTTGTTCAGGGCTATCGAACGTATATGCTCTACATATGGGCGTTCTGGCCACTATTCTTCCCCTCCGTCTCAGCTACATGTTAAGTCTGTCATTATCCTCAATTCCTCCCCAGAGGTCTCCATGTTGAGTGGGCCATTTGGACCCTTTCAACAACCTCCAATTTATGGCCACCACCAAACACATCTTCTTGCCCACTCGGCAGTCGCAAAGAAGTATTCCCTCCATGAAATGTCGGCCCATTTTCACACACACTAACACCCTATTCCCCCCGCCTCCCCAACCACACATCACATTCCAAGGCAATAATATGAGATGCAACAGCCACCTGTTTACTCTATATCAAGGTTCACCGTCACAAAAACACCTTCATGTTAAAACAACGAATTTCTCGAACTGAGCAAAAAAATGATCATTTGCTGTTCCTGAACTTATTCGTTTCACAACTATCATCGCTAATAAAGACTTTATGACCGTTTTACGGAACACCAAGTTTACTCCACAGATGCGACCATGCAACACATGTGCCACTGCACTCTCATATAATTCCTGAATGTACCTCGCAATCTAACTTCACTGCCCTCGGTCTGACAAGCAAATGTATTCTCTGTTCATATTTGGATGGAGAATGTTTTGATAATTCTTCATTTTCCAATTGAAAAAATCGCCAATTAAATTTGACATTTGTTTCAGCAGCACCGTTCTGTTTGGCATTTACACTCTCTCATTCCAACTTAATTGCACTTCTTCATACGATGTGGGTGTCACAGTCAAAGCCCAGATCTCTTGCCTTTAACGAACTATCCTTGCAACTATATGTCAGTGGATCAGTTCAAAACAATTTGTTGGAATTTATATGTATTCGAGACAAGGTAAGGACAACAGATTTATTTAACTAAATGCCATCAGCGAATGCGGCAGACGTCCACAACACACAATCGTACTTGTCCTCGTCGAGTCTGAAGACCAGTGGTGTTTTGCAGGGACTATTAATGCAGAAGATGACACTCACGTTAATAGCAGTTGGGGGCCAAATTCCAAAACGGCTTGTGAAGCAACGTTAATTAAATTAATGAAATAAAACTGTAATAAACATACTGTTCTCTCTTTTGCCTTCAAGTACGCTTTCCCGACGATTAAAGAAACCCATCTGGCAAACCAATGACCTTCCATGACTATTAACTGCCTTCTAAAATGGCCGAGCAAAACCTTTAGTTCAAGGGAAGTTAGGGACCGGAACAAATGCTGACCAAACCACGTCCCACAAAAGAACAAAGTGAAATAAGATTACGTCACTGAGACCAGATTCATCCAGTTTAGAAGCCGGACGGGACTAGAAACAAAGACACAACATTACACTGCCACGACAATTCCAAATGCATGATTTGAAATGAAATTTCAACAACTGCTGTGCTGTAATTGGAATCTGTGGCCCCAATCCGCAGATTGGACCTTGTAGATTTTGTCACAGAGACCTCACGAGGAAATCCCACCGTAATCGATAACTGTCTGGATAATGATCCGAACCCCTTTGATATTTCAACCTCTTCCTAATTCCCCTGTATCCGTGTACTGCTCAATATCTGCACATTTGTAACCTTTTTAAATTCTCAAACGAAATCTCCATTCCGAACTGTTAACTGAGTTTCTCTCCACATAGACAATTGTTGACATTTTCTGCGTTCCAGCATTTTCTGTCGTTTTGTTCCTCACCTGAGGAACTGTCCAGTAGAATGACGATATGGCTGGGAATATCAAAATTGCATTTTGTTGTCTCTCTTTGGCACAATATATCTACTTTTTCTCCCTCCCCCTCCTTTATATTCCACTTCATTGTGCAGCAGTCTTTATGTCCCATGCTTCCCCTGTTCAATTCTTCCCCAATCATTATATCATCTGGTTCAATTATTGCACTTTCTGATACCGAGGTTCCTTACTGTTCCCGTGCCTATCGTGGGAAGTTATTTAATTCTATCTTACGTCAGTCACGACCATTGGACCAACGTCTTTTTCACCAGGTTACCTTCTGCTGTCTCTTCAGGTTACCTTTTAAATCTGTACCATCCATGGTCAAGTTTGTCATCGCATTTCTTCTGTCTCTCAGAAAAAATAGATTTCGTGCTCCGCCAGGGCTGGTCCAAGACTGTATGATTGACACACGTGTCAGTGACAACTGTGTCTGCAACTAATTGACAAAATACTGTTTAGTGTGACATAAAGTACAGTTGGTATTTCACAAAGGCTTGCATCCATCTACGACACAATAATCGCAGGTTCACACATTCGGAACTGCGAGAAAACCCTTCTACTTAAAGAGGAATAATGTCCATAATTCCTGTGCCAGTTTTCCATCAACCTCCCTCATTTAAATCGTTGGTTCAATTTGTGCATTAGTTGTGTCGGCTTCATATGGAAACATCAGTATTACACGAATCTTTCCATGGATGGTGTTAGCTTTTCCCAGCCTGACCTGCTGAAATTGTATCTCGATAACAGACATAACATATGTATACATAAATATGAACATAAATAAAAATACATTAAGGATGAACCCGAAGATTTCAAGTGCTGGGACTATGACTAAGTATTTGGGCAAATTATTCTGCTCTGTGATGGCCCAGATGAACAGTAAGCTCGTGGGTAAAAGAAAATAACATTAACTTCAGATAATTTGTTGGAAGCTATGTTGAGAGATAGGATCTACAGGCATTTAGTGATGCAAGAACTTGGAGTCCTGTGCTCAATTCTGGTCCCATCTTAACAGGAAGGGTGTGGAAAAGATTGAAAGGGTGCAGAGGCGAATTACAAGGATGTTGCCTGGATTGAGTGGCATGCATTATGAGGATAGGCTGAGGGAGCTCGATATTTTCTGCTTGGAGAGACGTAGGATGAGAGCAGACCTAATAGAGGTATATAAGATGTTGAGAGACATAGATCGGGTGGACTCTCAGAGGCTTTTTCCCAGGGTGGAAATGGCTGCTACGAGAGGACACAGGTTTAAGGTGCTGGGGGGTCGGTACAGGGGAAATATTAGGGGGAAGTTTTTCACACAGAGGGTGGTGGGCGAGTGGAATAGGCTGCCGTCAGTGGTGGTGGAGGCAAACTCAATAGGGTCCTTTAAGAAACTCCTGGATGAGTACATGGGGCTGAATAGGATGGAGGGTTGTAGATAGGGCTAAAATGTAGGGATATGTTCGGCACAACTTGTGTGGCGGAAGGGCCTGTTTTGTGCTGTAGTTTTCTATGTTTCTATTTAAGAACTGATGAGGGAAAGTCAGCATGGCTTTGTGAGTGGAAAATCATGTCTCACAAATTTAATGAGATTTTTGAAGGGGTAGCCAAGAAGGTAGATGAGGGCAGTGCAGTTGATGTTGTCTACATGGACCTTAGCAAGGCCTTTGACAAGGTACCGCATGGTAGGTTGTTGCACCATGTTAAATCTCACGGGATCAAGGGTGAGGTATCTAAATGGATACAAAATTGGCTTCTTGACAGAAGCTAGAGGGTGGTTGTAGAGAGTTGTTTTTCAAACTGGAGGCCTGTGACCAGCGGTGTGCCTCAGGGACCGGTGCTGGGCCCACTGTAATTTGTCATTTATATTAATGATTTGGATGAGAATGTAGGAGGCATGGTTAGTAAGTTTGCAGATGACACCAAGATTGGTGGCATTGTGGAGAGTGAATAACGTTATCTCCAATTGGAACGTGATCTTGATCAATTGGGCCAGTGGGCTGACGAATGGCAGATACAGTTTAATTCAGACAAATGCGAGGTGATGCATTTTGGTAGACTGAACCAGGGCAGGACATACTCAGTTAATGATAGCGCGTTGGGGAGAGTTACAGAACAAAGCGTTCGAGGGGTACAGGTTCATAGCTCCTTGAAAATGGATTCACAGTTGAACAGAGTGGTGCAGAAGGCATTCAGCATGCTTGGCGTCATTAGTCAGGACATTGAACGAAGGAGTTGAGACGTCTTGTTGAAGTTGTACCAGACATTGGTAAGGCCACACTTGGAATACTGTGTACAGTTCTAGTCATCCTATTATATAGAAGTTATATTAAACTAGACATAGTGCAGAAAAGGTTTACTAGGATGCTATCGGGACTTGATGGATTGAGTTATAAGGAGAGGCTGAATAGACTGGGACTTCTTTCTCTGGAGCGTTGGAGGCTGAGGTGACCTTGCAGAAGTCTATAAAATAATGAGGTTCATAGACAAGGTAGATAGTCAATATATTTTCCCAAATGTAGGGGAGTCTAAAACTAGAGGGCATAGGTTTGAGGTGAGAGGGGAGAGATACAAAAGTGTCCAGAGGGGCAATTGGTTTCACACAGTGGGTGGTGAGTGTCTGGACCAAGCTGCCAGAGGTAGTAGTAGAGGCGGGTACAATATTATCTTTTAAAAAAACATTAAGATAGTTACATGTGTTTGATGGGTATAGAGGGCTATGGGCCAAATGCGGGCAATTGGGATTAGATTAGGGGTTTCAAAAAAAAGGGTGGAATGGACAAGTTGGGCTGAAGGGCCTGCTTCCATGCTGTAAAGCTCTATGACTCTGTACCAATAACCAGAAAACTTGTCGAGGCAGTAAAACTGCCTATTTAAAATGATACTCATCAGTTCTGTATATTATGAATGTTAGGCTCGGTTTTGCATTTGTTATTGCACATGCCCACTGTCCAGTTTAAACCTGCCTTCCCCTTTCCCCTTCACACACAGAGCGCACACTTGCATCCTTATCCAAATCGAAAATTGCCACTTGCACAGGTCGACGTGAGGCAACAAATGAATTTGTCATCTCGGCTGTTGGACATTCAATGCCCTCTACCATCTCTCTTACTATCTTGCCAGTTAAAAATGCTATTTTTTTTCTTACGACCATTATGGAGATCTGAAGATGCAAAGTAGTACTCTGTCTTCCCAGTACTCCATCTGTTCAGTGTATATTCTTACGCTCCCACTGCCATGTTGTTCCCAGTATCATAAATGTTTCATTTCCCCTGTCCGTTTCCACAGCCACGTTTGTTTCCACGACTATGTCAATCTCTAATCTATACTTGTTTCGTAGCCGACATCTCCATCCATCAGCTTGATAAATGTGTAATGCTCAACTCACCACTTTAAAGTCTCCCTATCCTCTTTCATGCTCTCTCTATCATTAGATCGTTTGTATTCACTTCTATGGAATCGGCATGCTGCTGTTCTGTCTCAGTACATAAGCTGCTTTTTTCCTTATGCATGATATTGTTCCATCAGGACGGACTATTCCGGTGTTCTCCAGCCCAGTGTTGCATCTTCAAATTTCCATAAAGTTCATCCAAAATCTATTGGGTACCTCCGAACTGCCAACAAATCCATTTCAACTGCCTCGACAAGTTTTACTGCTGACCTGCACTGTCTTCAGGACTGGCAGCAATCAAATATAAGTATTTTCATCCTGGTCTTGAAATACTTGCCGGCTGCAACCGACCCTCACCAGTCCTGCAGCCCTCAGTGATAGATTTGATCCTTCATGTCTGTAAACTTCTATATTTCCGCTTTCCTTCGATCAGACACTGGTGGCATTGTTTCCTCTGCCAATGGTCTGCACTCATGAGTCATACTAGCAGATCTCTTGTCTGATAATCTATCTCTCCCTTCCTTTAATAGCTATTTTCAATCCTACCGATTTGATTGATTTCAAGGCCACATACCCTAATGTCCCTGAGATGAAGCTGCTATGAAGTACATTGGAAGGTGTTGCTATGTGAATGTTCCCACAGTTATTCCAACCACCTGGGTCAAACTGGTACAACCAGCACGGCGTTAGAGAGCCCTTCCGGCTGGGGAACATTTGGAACCTGCGCTGACCACCTTCCCTTGTTGGATCTGTTCTTTTGCACAAACCTTCAGAAAGATAACTCAAGGAGAAGTAGTTCATTGGAAAGAAAAACATATTTTGTATGTCAACACATTATTTGTGTGGCACTTTGTAAAGGTAAGTTATCATTCCTCTAGTTGTCTCGATGTCAAGAAACATCACACAATCACCATTCAAAAACGACAACATACCTGTGCAATAAGCCATATTCACAACATTTCTTTCCGTCTTGTTCAACTCATAAACAAAGAAAGTGCTGCAGTTCTTAATCCTTATTTCCTTCGTCCATCGGCAGCGAATCCCATTCCAGTTGAAACAAACTGTCCGTTTCACTTCTTCCTGTTGCTCAGTGGGATGTGAACCTGAAATGTTGATTGCCAATACTGAATCATGTAAATAATGTGAAAAGTGCAGGACAGTGTTTGTAATCTTGATAGTCGAAAGATTGAAATTACCATTTAACCAGCCTGAAGCGTTTGTAGAGCAGTGATACGCTGGGACAACAGTATCCGGAATCTTCCACCCACCAGAACTGAAACAGTAATCAAAGTTAGCCCAGAATTCTCAGGTAAACAGGATTTTCTACCGTTCCCAAATGAATTGTTTTATGACTGTCTTATATTGAGATTCCCGGTGATGGTATTCACTTTCAAATGAACGCATCCCCTGTATGTCTAAGATTTAAAAAAAACACCTTTTTCCTAAACTTGAATGCATCTTTGATGACACACCTTGACCTAATCATTTCAAGAGAATAGTTCTTCAGAACGTTCTCAATATAGGCTCTCACTTCCGATGTCCTTATTGAGACTTTTGTTGTACCATGAGCAGCGCCATTGTATATTTTCCTAATCGAGGGCATGACCATGCCCAGAACTGAACTATACACAGTGCTGGGAGTGTGTTCCGGTCGAAGGAGATATAGGAAATAACCGTGATAGAACTGAGGTATATAGTGTTTTAAACTATGCAGAGTTCGGCAAGCTAGTGGCACAGATGTTGACTGATTCCCGAACTGTGCACAGATGTACAATTGAGGACGCATGTATAGATATGGAAAGTAAAACTATCTAATGTTAATTGAATGACATAATGAAATAATACCGGGGACACACATTGTACATTCGAGATCTGGTCTTATGAAGCAATGCAGAGACCAAAACTGTGCACAATGCTTCAGAATTAGTCCAACCAAGGGAAATGGAGAACAATTTTGTGCGCACTATTGGAAGTAGGGTCCATCTGAGCGAGCTGAATATCAGGTCTGTGAAATGGGCTCAACCTGTTGTCTACCCAAGTTGTCTGAAAAGCATTTCGGTAAACAGCACTCCTGGTATTTTCTAACCAAAGCATTTAAGAGCATCAGCATAACATAAGAGCAAGGAGCATGTGTCGGCCATCTGGCCCCATTCAATAAGATCATGGCTGATCTTTTGGGGGACTCAGCTCAATTTACCCGCCCGCTCACCATGACCATTAATTCCTTCACTTTTCAAAAATGTATCGGTCCTTGCGTGAAAAACAATCAATGAGGGAGGCTCAACCACTTTACTGGACGGGGGATTCTACAGATTCACAACCCTTTGTGTGAACAAGTTCCTCCTCAACTCAGTCCAAAATCTGCTCCCCCTTATTTTGAGGCTATGCCCCCTATTTCAGGTTTCACCTGCCAGCGGAAACAACTTCCCTCCTTCAATTTTGTCTATCCCCTTCGTAATCTTATATGCTTCTATAAGGTGTCGCCTCATTCTTCTGAATTCCAATGAGTATAGCCCCAGTCTACTCAATCTCTCCTCATAAGCCATCCCTCTCAAGTCCGGACTCAACCCAGTGAATCTCCTCTGTACCCCCTCCACTGCCAGTATATCCTTTCTCATTTAAGGACACCAAAATTGTACACAGAGCTCGAGGTGTGGCCTCACCAGCACCGTATCCAGCTGCAACATAACCTTGCTGTTTTTTTTAAAAATCCAGCTCTCCAGTATTGAAGGATAAAATTCCATTTGTCTTCTTAATCACTTGCTGCACCTGCAGACCAACATTTTGTGATTCATGCACAAGGACACTCAGGTTCTTCTGCACAGTAGAATGTTGCAATTTTTCACCATTTAAATAATAATCCATTTGTTGTTCTGCCTACCAAAATGGGTGACCACACATTGTATTCCATCTGCCAGACACTTGCCCACACTTTTAGACTACCTATACCCCTTTGCAGACTTTCAGCGTCCTCTGCACACTTTGCTCTGCAGGCATCTTCATGTCATCTGCGAATTTTGACACACTTGGTCCCCAACTCCAAATCATCTCTGTAAATCGTGAACCATTGCTGTCCCAACACTTTTCCCTGAGGTGCACCACGAATTAATGATCGCCAACCACAAATACACCCTTTTACCTCCACTCTTTGATTTCTGTTAATTAACCAATCCTCTTTTCATGCTAATACGTGACTCGTAACACCATTCACCTTTATCTGATGCAGCAGCCTTTTACACGGCACCTTGCTAAATGTCTTCTGGAAATCCAGAAACACCACATCCATAGAGACCAGAGATGCTAAAAATGCTCAGTGTTCAGAACTCGGGATATGGGGGCCAGAACAGTGCAAAGTGCTCAGTGTGCGGTCTAATCAAGGGATATGGAGGACAGAACCGTGTGCAAAGATCATCCTCATATACGGAGCCTCGGCGCATGTTTCACATCTAGTGTTTCAAGCCTGGCCCTTTAGGAATTAAACCGATTACATTTGGCTTTTTATGTCTGCATTATCGGTTGCCCTTTTCTTCTTAGACATGTGTAGTTTAACTCCCCAGATCCTGCTATGCCTCTTCCCCATTAATACTCTTCCTGTCTAAATAGTTTGTGGCCATAATAAGGGAATAGTGTCATAGAGGTTTACAGCATGGAAACAGGCCCTTCGGCCCAACTTGCCCATGCTGCCCTTTTTTTAAAACCCCTCAGCTAATCCCAATTGCCTGCATTTGGCCCTCCATACCCATCTTACTCATGTAACTATCTAAATGCCTTTTAAAATACAACATTGTACCCGCCTCTCCTACTACCTCAAGCAGCTTGTTCCAGACACTCACCACCCTGTCTGTGAAACAAAATGCCCTGTGGACACTTTTGTATCTCTCGCCTCTCACCTTAAACCTATGCCCTCTAGTTTTAGACTCCCCTACTTTTGGGCAAAGATATTGACTATCTCACTGATCTGAGCCCCTCATTATTTCATATACCTTTATAAGACCTGATAGGAATAGTGCAAAAACGTAAAAAAAATAAGTGTGAAATTCTCCTGGGGCTGTAAGTCGAAAGGAAAAATGAGATGTGTCTTTGGAAAAGTGAAATTTCTGAGTGGTTGGAACTAGCCCTTTGATATGCTGATTAGCATGGCACCAATGGATACAAGAGATTACCTAAGGTAGGTTCAGTAACAATGGGAGATGAGGCTGTTTTCACGTTTACGTTCTAAATTGGAAGCCGGTGTAATAGAGCTAATTTTCTGTGACTTCTGAGAAGGTTACTTCCGATAAGGGGAGATGAAAAGGAAAGGCAACATTTCGGACACAATTCATTCTATGCAGGGAGCTGTTTCTGGCATCACAGTCATACAGTAGCAAGCTGCGTCCACTCCCTACAAGTTCTGTCTGAAGAAAATTGTTCTGAGAAACCAAATGTCGCACTTCCGAATAGGAAGCAGCTCAGACAGTTAGGATGGTGAGTGTACGGTCACAGTTGCCGGATTCAGTGTATTGTTTAAAACCTGGAATTCTTTTTTTGAGGGGGGCAGGGGGAGGTGGTGGGGGACGGCGGGAGGGGGTGGAAATGGAAATATCATGTTACGCGTACTAAACGCAGCAAACTACATTTTGATTTGACTTTCCTGCCACGTTTACTATTGTGTAATCATCTTGTATGTGCCTCAAACTCCTTACTTCGTTGTTCTGCATTGTTCACAGTCCTCCTCGGAAATTCATCTGCCATTCACCGTTCCATAGCCACATATTTTGATACTAAATCATTCATGCAAATTGTAAGCAGTGTTAGTCCCATCTTTGATCTATCTGGAAAGCTGCTTCCTCATTTTGACGAAAGATCCGAAGTTGCATTGAGAATCATCTTCCTTTACTATCCTTGTTCAAGATCCCCTTGATTACATCTCTCCTGAAGCATCCTGTACTTCTCTATTAACTGAATTCAATCAATGTCCCATTACCTGACTGATTCCACCGTAACAACTGCGGCTCCTGTTCCACATTGACACTCCTTCTGCATGTGAAATCTTGTTCTATTTTTTCATTTACTAATTACAACGTTTTCTATCCTGAATTGTACGCAACAAAATATTTTTCGAGGCTGTATCAACGGGCAGTTCATCTCAACGCGCAATACTGTGGATTTGGAGTTATGTGTTGCTAATACCGGTAAAGGAAGGCTGATTTCGTTCCCAGGAGAATAGCGAGTGAACCTGGCAATGTTTAAACTCATTTCATGATAGTGCCTTTGCTAGTATTGCCAGGGTTATTACGTTAGATGTTTATATGAAAATCCACCAGAGAGTGCGTAGATATCTGGACCAATATCCTCAGAACATCCAGAGAACTACCAATCCGCCAGCGACACGTAACAGCGACCACCAGATCCACCCATCCCACACAGCCATACTCTTTATCAATTGGGTTAGATAATTTTGTTCTTCCACTTTACCTGTTAAATCTGTACCATCCGAAGGCCAGATCAACATCATGCTTCAATTGGCCAGAACATTCAGTCTGAGTACAATCGATGCTTCTCCATGCCTCATTGAGGATTGTAGCATTACCGCAAGGGTCAGTGCATGTTGAATCTGGGACTGAGTAACAGAAAGTTGTGTCATCTCGATATAGCATCAAACTTTTCTCAGCAGCAGTATGTAAGCCCCAAATCACCATTCATCTCAATTAACCAAAATGGGAGAGGAACTTCATTTACGTAGATTGGAGATGTTGAGATTCTTTTTCTTGGGGAATCGAAGTTTGAAAGAAGTTTTGACAGAATTATTCCAAGTCAACCGTGGTCACGACAGAGTACATAATGGTAAATTACAGCCATTGCTGGATCAATACGTAGTGAATATTAAGGTAATCGACAATTAAAGCAATGTCAAAATTAGACATTTTTCCAGTCAAGATTGCTTATGATTTGGATCGTGTCGCTGCAAGGTTCGTGCAATGTTTCAACATGGATATTTATTGTTATCTGAACCGGAACAATGTGCACGATTATATCTTAATACCACAGTCATTTGTTCCTGCTCTTCTTCACAGTTTCTCATCCCTCTCAATCAGTCCACCCCGCTCTCCCCAGTCACTACATGACATTCATCATGTCATAATCTCACACTCTGTTCAGTCATTGAATCCCCTCATGTGCCATTACACCATTCCCAACATGCCACTCTGCTCAGTCAACTCAATCCACACCCACAAGTCGCGAAGTACACACCACCATCCTCAGGCAATATACCTCCCATACCTCAGCTATCCATTCCCACTGTCCCGTAATCCCAACACCTCTGTTGCTGTAGCCTGCATTTCAAACACAAGATTCCACTGCCCTCTATCACAAAATCCTAAATCCCTCTGCCGTCCGTCACTCAATCCCACTGTACTCTTTCACTGCATTGCCTTCTCCGGACTTAGCCTATTTCAATCCACTGAATCAATATATTCCAATCTCCTCAGCCATTTTCACACTGCTACTGTCACTGCAGTTCACCGTGCTCCATGATTGTAATCAAATCACTTCAGCTGCTTTATCCCTCTCCCTTCAGTCACTGACTCTCTCTAACCTCTTACTCTTTTCCCAGGCCCTGGGTCACTAAGTCGCTTTGAACTCAAATACTGAAATCTGCTACCCGCAGTCTCAACATTACGTACTACTAAGTCAATGCAGCACTGCACTCTCCTTTACTCGGACAATTACACCTTTGACAATGCACCCATAAACCCCATTACGACATCTCACACTCCGCCGAAGCTCGATTATTCCCTGTAGTCCATTATACCATCTCATCATATTGGTTAAATCCCAAAGCCCTCACTCTTTGCAACAAAAAGAGAAAATGCTGGAAAATCTCAGCAGTTCTGGAAGAATCTGGAAGGATGGTTTCATATTCCACCATTCGAAGTAATTTGCTTTTACAACCATTCACTGCTTCAGTCTCCCGAAGTCACTCCACCACACTACACCCAGTCACTGCATCACTCTCCCACAATGCTATCTTCATTGCCTCATACTATCTTCATTCACTGCATAAGTCTCCATCCATCACTGCGCCGTCCTACCCTCATTCACTGCTTCACTCTCCATCAACTACTGCATTCATTCTACCCACATTCACTGCAAGACTCCCCACAATCACTGCATCATATTATCCTCATTCACTGCATCACTCTCCCTCAATCACTGCATCATACTATCCTCAATTACGACATCACTCTCCCTCATTCACAGCAGCACAGTACACCCAGTCATTGCATCACAATCCATTAGTCACTCCATCAAGCCACATTCAGACATTAAACTTACTGTCCCAAGTTTCTACACCTTACCTCCCTTGTTAAAGACATATTAATTCAAATAGCGACTGCATCCCATTCCTTCATTCATGCAAGCCTCTTCGCTCTGTCAGTAAATCCGTCCCCTCTCATCATTTTACCCCTCAGTCAGTCGGTCCGATTCCTCTGTCACTTTATTCCAATCACCACCCTGTGATTTAAAGAAATTCTCCTCACAAACCCCCACAACTCCTGCCCCTCTCCTTGATCTTGTGCCCTCCCGTGATTGTCCCTTTAACTAATGGGAATTGCTGCTACTTATCCACACCTGCTCATGCCCCTCATCATATTTTACACCTCTATCAGGTCATCCTTCAGTCTTTTCTGCTCCAAAGAAAACAATCGATGTATATCCAAACTGTCATTATATCTTAAACACTCCATCTCAGGCAGCATCTTGGTGAATCTATCATCCTCCCATTCTATCCCCAGAACAAACACATCCTTCCGATAACGTGGCGACCAGAACTACACACGATGCTTCAGCAAGAGTATTGGCAAATTTCTATTCAATTCCAACGTTGCCAAATTGTTTGTTAAATTTGTGCCTCGATAGATAACGTCAAGTGCACCTTATGCAGTTTACATCATCCTACCAACATTCCCTACTGCCTTCAGAAACCTATGCACGAACATAGCTAAGTTCCTTTGTTACTCAGGAATTTCTCTTGTCGTGCCGCTCATTGGGCAATTCCTTATCAAATTACTCCTGTTAGATTTTATTACCTCACGGTATTCACGGTTATAGTCCATCTGCCACTTCTCTGTCAATTTTACCATCCTGTCTGTATCTTCCTGTAGCCGAAAACAGCCAATATCATTGTTAACCATCCAGCCTAATTGTGTGTCCTCCGCAAACTTACTAATCCTAGCTCCACATTGTCTTCTACGTAGTTTATATAAATGATAAATAATAGGGAACCCATCGCAGATCCCAAGGGGATGCCACTGGACACTTGCTTCTACTGACTAAAGCAGCGTTCAATCATTACCCCCTGTCTCCTGCAACTAAGTTAATGTTAATTGCCCAACGTCCCATATGAATGTGCCTTCTTTATATTTCTCCGTGTGTCAACTTGTTAAATGCCTTGTTGAAATCTCTATAGAATGCAACAACTGCAATCTCCGAATCTCAGCACCTGGTCACCTCCTCGAAAAATTCAGTGAAAATTGTCGAGCATGACCTCCCTCTGACAAAGCTATTATAACTTTCCTTGCTCAAACCTTACCTCTCCAAGAGGAGATAGAAGCTCTCTTTCAGTATTTTTCCAATAGTTTCCCTACCAGTGAATGGGACTCAGTGGTCTCGCGTTCGCTGCGTTATCTCTCCAACTCTTCTTAAATAGCAGGACCACATTACCTATTCTGCAGTCTTCTGGCACATCACCCATTGCCAGAGAGGAATAATAACTTTGTGTCAGAGACCCTGCAATCCATTTCCTTGCCTTCGATAGTAGCCTGGGATAAAATTCATCCGGACCTGGAGATTTGTCCAATTTTAAGCCTGCCAATACTGCTAATACCTGCTCCTTCTCTCTGTCAATTTGCTCAAGAACCACAGTCTCTACCCCTGAGTTCCACACCAAAGTCTTTATTGCCATGGGTGAAGAATGATGTGAGTACAGATGGCGAAGTGTACTATATGGCCAGGGAGAGGAATCATGGTGTATCTCAGTCCCAGTGCGGACTGAGTTGTTGCTGTTCGTCCATCGTCGTCGATGAACACCTCGACACCATTAGTCATTATGAGGCTGGATGTGCTGTGTCCGAAGATGACTGATCAGGCCAACTCGGGCACGGAATGCCCTGGCACATATTGGGCAAACTAGTGTAGGCGCTGTAGTTGTTGCGCTGGTGGCTCTGGACATGCGCAGCTCGCGCTTAAGTTGTGCTTCAGCATTGGACATTGCTTCATAAGCTTGACAGCCCTTGTGGATGAGGCAGCACCAGGTAGGGCGGTTTTATACCAGTGTTTCCCAGGTGGTCGTGTCTGTGCCAAGCGACTTCAGGGATGCCTTGAGTGTGTATTTGTAACGTTTCTTCTGCCCTCCATGCGAGCATCTTCCAGCAGAGAGTTCCCCCAAAAGGAGCTGTTTGGGTATGCGCTCGTCCGGCATATGGATGACGTGACATGCCCACCGGGTCTGTCCTCTCATCAGCAGTGTGCGGACTGATGGTAGACTTGCTCTAGAGAGCACTTCAGTGTCTGGTACTTTGTCTTGCCATCTGATGCATAATATTCTGCGAAGACAAGTCATGTGAAAATGATTGAGCTGTCTTGCATGCCTTCGATACACAGTCCACGATTCACAGGCATACAGGAGGGTAGTGAGCACCACAGAGCTGTAGACCTTCAGTTTTGTTGCTGGGCTGATGCCTCGACGTTCCCATACAGTGGAACGCAGTCTACTGAAAGCAGAACTTGCCTTTGCTATTTTGCAGTTAACTTCTGCATCAATATTCACTTCACGGGAGAGGGTGCTGCCAAGATAAGTGAACTGGTTCACTGCCTGTCGTTTCTGCCCTTTGATTGTGATTATGGGGTCTCTGTACGGTGCATGAGGAGCAGGCTGGTGCATGACTTCAGTCTCTTTAATGTTGGTGGTGAGTCCAAAGTTGTCACAAGCCGTGTAAAATTTGCCCATACCGACTTGCATCTCTGGCTCTGAGCCAGTATACAGGGCGCAGTCATCGGCAAAGAGGAAGTCTCTCAGAACAGTCTCCTTCACTTTGGTAATAGCTTCAAGTCTCCACAGGTTGAAAAGCTTCCCATCCACTCTGGAAGGCACCTTTCAGCATGGCAGTAAACATCATGCTGAACAGTGTGGGTGCGAGCACACAGCCCTGTTTGACACCATTGGTGACTGGGAATGTCTCAGAGGATTCTCCACCGTTCAGTACTCTGGCCATCACGCTATCATGGAACTGGTGTACCATCTGAATGAATTTGGGGAGGGCAGCCGAACTTTGACATGATCCTCCACAGGGCTTGCCGGCTGACAGTGTCGAAGGCTTTCACGAGGTCAACAAAGATTATATAGAGCTCGCGATTCTGCTCCTGACATTTCCTGAAGTTGGCGCGCGGCAAACATCATGGCAATAGTCCCCCGACCTTTGCGGAAACCACACTGTGGCTCTGGAGGCAGGTCGAACTCCAGACGAGTGACCAGGACGATTCAGCAGGACTCTTGCGAGGGTTTTTCATGCGATGGAGAGGAGAGAGATTCCTCGATAGTTGTCGCATATTTGCCAATTGCCCTTCCTCTTGTACAGGTGTTCGACGGAAGCATCTCTAAGTTCCTGAGGAATGGATCCTTGCTTCCAAAAGGGCTGGAACAACTCGGTGAGCTGCTCGATAAGTACAGGACCAGCAGCTTTGGAGATCTCAGCGGGTATGGCGTCTGCCCCTGGGGCTTTGCCACTAGATAGCTGGCTAACAGCTTTCGTGCCTTTGACTACTACCATCATCATGGGTCATCCATGGCGGTGTTGATATCGACCTGGGAAATCTTGTCTATTGCCTCATCGTTAATAGATGACAGTCGGTTGAGGACAGCTTCAAAGTGATCAGCCCATCTCTGCAGGATCTGAGCCCTCTCTGTAATGAGATTTGTACCATCTGTACTCAGGAGGGGGGAACTCCCGAGAGATTGAGGCCGTACAGATGTAAAGGGTGACTGGGTGATCTGAGAGACGTTCTATGAGGTATCTTAAGCCCCAAGTGAAATTAAATTCTGAATTCGATGATGTTATTATGGAACGCTGGCATAGTATGGCAGCACGGTGGCACAGTGGTGAGCACTGATGCCTCACAGTGCCAGGGCTTGGGTCACTGTCTGTGCGGAGCCTGCACGTTCTCCCCGTGTCTGTGTGGGTTTACTTCAGTTTCCTCCCACAGTCCGAAAGACTTGCTGGTTATTGGCTGTGGTAAATTATCCCTCAGTGTACCCGAACAGTTGCCAGAGTTTGACGACTGGGGGATTTTCACAGTAACTTCGTTGCAGTGTTAATGCAAGCCTAAATGTGACACGAATTAATGAACTACTGTCTAATCACTGATACTCTGCAATTGATGTGAGATAAATTAACACTGAATTGATGAATTTAAAGCTAAATATGTATTTTAACTTGTGGAGATGTTTTGAGTCATGTTGAGATCAAAAAGGAGGAGGTAGCGGGGTTCTTGAGAAACATCAAGGTAGACAAGTCTCCAGGGCCTGATAGGATACACCCCAGAATACTGAGAGAGGCAAGAGAGGAAATTGCTGGGGCCTTGAGAGAAATCTTTGTATCCTCACTGGTGGCAAGGGAGGTCATGATGTGGAGATGCCGGCGTTGGACTGGGGTAAACACAGTAAGATGTCTAACAACACCAGGTTAAAGTCCAACAGTTCTATTTGGTAAGAAAACCTGCCAAATAAACCCGTTGGTCTTTAACCTGGTGTTGTTAAACTTCTTATAGGGGAGGTCCCAGAGGATTGGAGAATAGCCAATGTTGTTCCTTTGTTTAAGCGGGGTAGCAAGAATAATCCAGGTAATTACAGGCCGGTGAGCCTTACAACAGTGGAAGGGAAAGTATTGGAGAGGAGACTTCGAGACAGGATTTATTCCCACTTGGAAATAAGTGGACGTATTAGTGAAAGGCAACATGGTGTTGTGAAGGTGAGGTCGTGTCTCACGAACTTGATCGCGTTTCTCGGGGAAGCGACGAAGATGATTCATGAGGGTAGAGCAGTGGATGTTGTCTACATAGACTTCAGTAAGGCCTTTGACAAGGTTCCTCATGGCAGACTGGTGCAGAAGGTGAAGTCGCATGCGATCAGAGGGGAGCTGGCAAGGTGGATACAAAACTGCCTTGTTCAAAGCAGACAGAGGGTAGCATTGGAAGGGTGCGTTTCTGAATGGAGGGCTGTGATAAGTGGTGTTCCGCCGGGATCAGTGCTGGGACCTTTGCTATTTGTGACATATATAAATGATTTGGAGGAAAATGTAATTGGATTGATTGACAAGTTTGTGGACGACACAAAGGTTGGTGGATTTGCGGATAGCGATGAGGACCATCAGATGATACAGCAGGATATAGATCAGTTGGATACTTGGGCGGAGAGATGGCAGATGGACTTTAATGAGTTTTTGAAGGTCTAACACGGATAGGAAATATACAGTAATTGGCAGAACCCTGAGGAGTATTGATAGGTAAGAGGATCTGGGTGTACACGTACACAGGTCACTGAAAGTGGCGATGCAGGTGGAGAAGATAGTCAAGAAGGCATACGGCATACTTGCCTTCATCGTCCGGGGTATTGAGTTTAAAAATTGGCAAGTCGGGTTGCCGCATTATAGAACGTTAGTGAGGCCGCACTTGGAATATAGTGTTCAATTCTGGTCGCCACGCTACCAGAAGGATGTGGAGACTTTGGAGAGGGTGCAGAAAAGATTTACCAGGATGTTGCCTGGTATGGAGGGCATTAGCTATGAGGATAGGTTGGAGAAGCTTGGTTTGTTCTCATTGGAGCGACGGAGGTTGAGGGGAGACCTGATGGAAGTCTACAAGATTATGAGAGGCATGGACAGAGTGGAAAGTCAGAAGCTTTTTCCCAGGCTGGAAGAGTCGATTACTGGGGGGCATAGTTTTAAGGTGCGAGGTGCAAGTTTTAAAAGAGATGTACGAGGCAGAGTTTGTACGCAGAGAGTGGTGGGTGCCTGGCACTCGTTGCCGGGGGAGGTAGTGGAAGCGGATAGACGGTCGTGACTTTTAAGGGGCGTCTTGACAAGTACATGAATGAGATAGGAATAGAGGGATATGGTCCCCGAAAGCTTAGTGGGTTTTAGTTAAATCGGGCAGCATGGTCGGTGCAGGCTTGAAGGGTCGAAGGGCCTGTTCCTGTGCTGTAATTTCCTTTGTTCATTGTTCTTTGTAGACAAAAGATAAACGAAATTATGGAAAATACTGTTTTAAATGTTGAAGTTATGCAAAACGATGTGAACGGAAGTATCTGAATCGAAACATAACTGAATGGTCATAGAAGGTGCAAATGTCAGTTTAGCAAGTAAGTTTATTTATTAGTCACAAGTCGGCTGACATTAATACTGCAATGAAGTTATTGCGAAAGCCCCATAGTAGCCACACTCCGGCGCCTGCTCCAGGATCTGAGGCAGATTTTAGGATGGCCAATCCTCCTCACCTGCACATCCATAGATTGTGGGTTGAAACCAGAGCACCTGGAGGGAACTCACGCAGACACAGGGAGAATGTGCAATCGCCACACAGACAGTGACCCGAACCGGGTTCTTGACGCTGTGAGGCAGCAGTGCTAACCACTGTGCCACCGTGCTACCGAAATGGTGCAAGAGGCAGTGACCCTGTCTCTGAGCCAAAAGATTCACGTTTTCGTCGCAGATGATGACCTGGGCGTGCACGTTCATAACGTGGGTAAATAAGTTGATGATCAAACTGTAAAACATTCCACACCACTTCTTAGAAACTTAGAATCTTAAAAACCCTTAGAATCTTAGAAGCACAGAAAGAGGCCATTCGGCCCATCGAGTCTGCACAGACCACAATCCCAATCAGCCCCGACCCCCATATCCCGACGTATATTTTCCCAACTAATCCCTCCAACCTACGCATCACAGGACACTGAGGGCAATTTTAGCATGGCCAATCAACTTAACCCGCACATCTTTGGACTATGGGAGGAAACTGGAACACCCGGAGGAAACCCACGCAGACACGAGGAGAATGTATAAACTCCACACAGACAGTGACCCCAGCCGGGACTCGAACCCAGGTCCCTGGAGCTGTGAAGCAGCAGTGCTAACCACTGTGCTACCGACTCGGGCCCGTGGGTGAAAATGTCCCCATTTGATCAGTATTTCAATAATGTTATGTTCCACTTCATGTCATTGTTTGATCTGTGTAACTGAACTCCATGCCTCTTTCAGCCTTCACTCTTTCTCACTTTTCGACATTATACGATCTGCTGTTATGTTGCGTTATTTTTGGAAGTCTGGACAGTATCACATCAGGCTTAGTAACATCGAAATGGATTTAACGCAGCTTGTTCATTCAAGAAATTGATAAAAAATCTTACATTTTTTTTTTGTACACGGCTACAAAAGCAATGTATCATTCAATATCAGTCACAGCAGTGAAACGGCATGAAAAAATTCACAGATTATTGTTTGCTCCCTAAATATGTGAAACAAACAGTATCCAGTTTGACTACAATGCAAGTTACTTACTCAGGAAGACAAGTATCAGGAAGAGGGTTTTCATCTTACTGCAGGATACTCTATGAAGTGAAGAACAATATTTGTAAAAGACAAATTTAATGGAATAGGGAATGAACGGGACCATCAACTGTGGAGAGGGAAAAAAGATTCATAAATTTATAAATATGTAAACGTTGAACACAGTCTGCAAATTTTACTGGATCATAGGCATCGAGAGTGAGGAGTACATTTATTCCCTCAGTCGACACTCTAAGTACAGATTGCCCTCGGTGACTCCATCATTAGGAATACTTTGGGCAGAGGTGATTGCGCCTCTGACTCATAAACAATGATTTCCTTTTTGCCTTTTTAGGTATGCTTTTATAAAAAAAAATTCCAAATCTGCTCTGAAGGCTCGGCATTTCAGATCAGCTACTCTTGTCCATTCTCCAGCTCCTCTCCAAAGGCATCCTGTTGTTTATCTGTTATCCCGCAAGTACAGAGACTTGTCGGAAGACAATCTATGATGTATACACCCTGGCAAGCCTAGTCAGCAAGCAACAGACATCTATAATACGAATTAATATCCATTTGTATCTATCTGCTTACCAGGTTCCCAAAAGGAAGAGTCACTCGGTGAGTTGCAGTTTATGTCCACCTTCCTTATTCTCTGATAAAGTCCGTGTGGTATAGGGTTCAGTGATATGTGATGCATTTGTGACCTTTGGCAGCGTTGATTGGCGAAAATATTTTAATTCCTTACTCATGCAAATTGTAGCTTCATACATGCAAATTATGAACTTTCAATGGAATGAGCAGCGATATGCAAAAAAAAAAGGAAATATCGCTCATGCTCTTTGCAACCAGCTACTGTATTTTCGAAGGGTTGGCGCAGAGTTAATAGGATTAAGGAGATGAATGCATGGCTCAAGGGTTGGTGTGGGAGGAATGGGTTCGAATTCATGAGCATTGGCACCAGTATTTGGGCAGATGGGACCTGTATAGATGGGATGGTCTCCGTTTGAACCATACTGGGACCAGAGTCCTAGCGAATCGTATCAAAAGGGCTGTAGATAGAGCTTAAAGCTAATTTATGGGGGGGGAGTGGGGGGGCGGGAGGGTGCAGAGGTAAGAGGAATTACGAAATCAATGGTAGAGGAGAGGTAGCGAGTGCAAGTGAATGAGGGCATTCAAGTACTTAGATTAGTAGAGGGCGAGGGAGAGGTTGATAGCATTTCATCAAATCGGGTCCAGATAAAAGCTGGAATAAAGACACTTTGCCTGAATGCATGAAGCATTCGGAACAAAGTTAATGAGTCGATGGTGCAAATCAGCACTAATGGGTATGATGTAGTGGCCATTACAGAAACGTGGCTGCAGGGAGACCAGGACTGGGAGATGAATATCATGAGGTATCAGGCATTTAGGAAGAATAGACAGGAAGGAAAAGGTTTTGGGGTAGCTCTGTTAATAAAATATAATATCAGGGTAGTAGTGAGAGATGACATAGGCTCTAAGGAGCAAAACGTGGAATCGTTATGGGTAGAGATAAGGAATAGTAGGGGGAGAAAGACACTAGTACACGTGGTCTATAGGCCCCCAAATAATAATGTTGAGGTGGGGAGGGCTACAAACAAGCAAATAATGGTTGCGTGCAAAAATGGAACGGCAATAATCATGGGGAAACTAAACCTGCATATTGATTGGCTGACTCAAGTTGGAAGGGGTGGGATGGAGGAAGTGTTCTTAGAATGCTGTCGGGAAAGTTACCTTGAACAGTATGTTACAGAACCGACGAGGGAACGAGTTATCTTAGATCTGGTAATGTGTAACGAGGGAGGTAGAATTAAGGATGTTCTTCTGAAGGACCCTCTTGGGTCAAGTGATCACAATATGGTCGAATTTCTGATACAAATGGAAGAGGAGAAAGTAGGTTCCCATACCACTGTCCTCTGTTTTAACAGAGGGATGTACGATAGGATGAGGGCTGAATTGGTTAAGGTGGACTGGGAGAGCAGACTGGTAGGTAGGACAGCTGAGGAACAGTGGAGGATTTTTCAGGAGATCCTTTTCAGTACTCAGCAACAATATATTCCGGTGATAAAGAAGGACTGTAAGAAAAGGGATAACCAGCCGTGGATAACGAAGGAAATTAAGGAGAGTATTAAATTAAAGACCGATGCGTACAGAGTGGCCAAAAATACTGGAGAATCGGAAGATTTGGAAAACTTTAAGAAACAAGAAAGAACGACGAAGAAAGCAATAAAGAAAGGAAAGAAAGGTTATGAACCTCGGCCAGCACGAAATATAAAAAAATGATAGTAAAAGCTTTTACAAATATATAAAAAGGAATAGAGTGGCAAGAGTGAATGTTGGACACTTGGAGGACGAGAGGGCGGATTTAATAGTGGGAAACGAGGACATGGCGGAAACTTTAAATAGGTTTTTTGTGTCGGTCTTCACGGTGGAAGACATAAATTGTTTACGGAATATTAACGATAGAGGGTTGGTAGGAGGAGAGGTACTCAATACAATTAATGTTACCAGGGAGGCAGTTCTTGCTCGACTAACGGGACTGAAGGTGGACAAGTCCCCGGGCCCGGATGGAAAGCATCCCATGGTACTGAAAGAAATGTCAGAGGTAATAGCGGATGCGTTCGTGGTTATTTATCAAAATTCGTTGGATTCTGGGGAAGTTCCTGTGGATTGGAAAACGGCTAATGTTACGCTGCTGTTTAAAAAAAGAAATAGACAAAAGGCGGGTAACTACAGGCCGGTTAGCTTAACGTCTATAGTTGGGAAAATGCTGGAATCCATCATTAAAGAAGAAATAGCAGGCCATCTGGATAAGAATGGTTCGATTAAGCAGATGCAGCATGGATTCATGAGGGTAAAGTCGTGCTTGACGAACTTGTTGGATTTTTATGAGGATGTGAAGAGTGCGGTTGACGGAGGGGAACCGGTGGATGCGGTGTTTTTGGATTTCCAAAAGGCGTTTGATAAGGTGCCTCACGAAAGGTTGCTGAAGAAGATTGGGTCACACGGAGTTGTGGGTAGGGTGTGAGCCTGGATTGGGGATTGGCTATCTGACAGGAAGCAGAGAGTCGGAATCAATGGGTGCTTTTCTGGTTGGCAGATGGTAACTAGTGATGTGCCGCAGGGATCGGTACTGGGGCCTCAACTATTTACCATTTATATAGACCATCTCGAGGAGGGGACTGAGTGCAGGGTAACAAAGTTTGCAGACGACACAAAGATAAGTGGAAACGTGAATCGTGTGGCGGGCGTAGAAGGTTTGCAAAGAGATTTGGACAGTCTGAGTGAGTGGGCGAGGATCTGGCAGATGGAGTACAACGTTGTCAAATGCGTGGTTATTCTCTTTGGAAGAAATAATAGCAAATTGGATTATTATCTGAATGGAAAGATATTACAACATGCTGCTGTGCAGCGGGACCTGGGGGTCCTTGTGCATGAGACGCAATAACCCAGTCTGCAGGTGCAACAGGTGATCAAGAAGGCAAATGGGATGTTGGCCTATATCGCAAGGGGGATAGAATACAAAAGCAGAGATGACTTGCTGCATCTGTACAGGACATTGGTGAGGCCGCAGCTGGAAGACTGTTTGCAGTATTGGTCCCCTTATTTGCGGAATGACATATTGGCCTTGGAGGGAGTGCAGAGAAGGTTCAGCAGGTTGATACCAGAGCTGTGGGGTGTTGATTATGAGGAGAGACGGAGCAGATTGGGTTTGTACTCGTTGGAATTTAGAAGGCTGAGGGGGTATCTTATAGGGACCTATAAGATAATGAAGGGGCTAGATAGGGTAGAGTGGAGAGATTATTTCCACTTAGAAAGGAAACTAGAACGAGAGGGCACAGCCTCAAAATAAAGGGGTGGTCAGTATCGGACAGAGTTGAGGAGGAACTTCTTCTCTCAGAGGGTGGTGAATCTCTGGAATTCTCTGCCCACTGAAGTGTGGAGGCTCCTTCGTTGAATATGTTTAAATCACGGAGAGATGGATTCCTGATCGGTAAGGGAAATAGGGTTTATAGGGATCAGGCGGGTAAGTGGAACTGATCCACTTCAGATCAGCCATGATCTTATTGAATGGCGGGGCAGGCTCGAGGGGCTAGATGGCCTACTCCTGCTTCTATTTCTTATGTTCGTATGTTCTTAACAGGAACTGCGTCTGAGTATCCATCATGAACGGTGTAAGTAACTACCATAGAAGACATTTGAGACCAAAATGTAATGTGACTTCAGGAAGGAATTAGCTCTCAGTTTTGAGACGAAAGAGATGAAGGGAGGTGGGATAAGGCTACACAATTTGATGGTGTGTGACCCTTTGGCGCAATGGTTAGCACTGCTGCCTCACAGCGCTAGGAACTTGGTTCAATTCCAACCTTGGGTGACTATGTTTGCGGAGATTGCACTTCCTACTCATTTCTATGCGGGTTTCCTCCTGGTGATCCTGTTTCCTGCCACAGTCCAAAGATGTGCAGGTTTGGTGAATTGGCAATGCTAAATAGACACTTGTGAGACGATTCTCCGAAAAGTGCTGAATTGGTGGCAAAGCTTGTCGAGACCGCACCAGTTCTGACAGGTCGGCTTCTCACCTGAATCTCCGCACTCTGTGAACTGAAGAGGTCCCAGATGTGAATCGCATTAAAAACCTGGGGGAGTGGGCCCAATCCATGCCGGAGTTTGACAGTGCTGGAGCTCTGCACATGTGCAGACGTCCCAAACTCTCAAACTCCCGTTTTCTGGCCAGCCCGATCGCTAGGCAGTCCGGGACCCCCGCGGTGCTGTCTCTCCAGCATCTCACTCCCCCCCCCCCCCCCCCCCCCCACGGAACCCATAACTATTTCCGGGCAAGTCCTGATCCCCTTAGCCCAGAGGGCCCCGATGCCCATGCCAAACCCCACAGCAGTGGCGATCCCCCCACCGCCCCCCACTTATCCCGACAAATCCCCCCCCCCACTCCCCCGACTCCTCCCGGGTCAGAACACCCCCCAAAAAGACATCCCCCCAGCAGATCACCAGCGCGCCCCAGCCCACCCCAATCGCTGCCCTCCCTCCATCCCAGACCATTCCCAAGACAGAGTGGCAGCGGGACCCCAACCCCACCGATTGCTCCTTGGCCCCGCCTACAATAGGCCCCACTGCTCCTTCGGCAGTGCCGGGGGCACAGGCTGGCACTGCCAGGGTGTCCATTCCCAGGGGACAACCATCCCTGGCGCCCGATCCCCTGGGGGTCCCGATTGTCCCCCCCCCCCTCTTCATTTCGGCGCTGTGTCCCGCGAGTGGGGAGCTCGCCTAAACCCCGCCAGAGTGAAATACTCCAAGCGGGGTGGGAGATTCGATCGGGACCTGAAATGTTCCGATAATTAACTGATCTACATTTTTAAAATAGATTAAACAATATTTGAGTGACATTCCTGTCTTCCCACCAGTTTGCAACATGGCCTGGCGGGCGACTTCTCGCCGGTTCTGGGAGATACAGATGCGTTCCCCACACATGCGTAAATCCCCATTCAAGGACAGAGATGCACATTTCCCGGCAGGACCCGCCAGAAAAGTGGCGGACGTGGATGGGAGAATCAATGCCTTGGTATCTCACGCTGTGTCGGTTAGAAAGATGAGCATTGTTAAATGTGTGGCATTAGCGGGGTCGGGTGGACAATGGGTAAGGTCTTCGTAAGATAGTCGGTGAAGACTCCAGGTGCGAATGGCCTCCTTCTCACTGTTGATATCATATGATTCCATGATCAGAGATCATCATAATGAATGCTGGACTATGGTCAAAGGGCTGAATGGCATACGACGCTTCGAATTTCCAAATATATGTATATGTAGTAGCTACCTGCTACCACATTTCTGGAGTCCTTATCGTCTGAAATTCGCAGCTCTGTGATCTAATGCGAGAATACAAGGAAGTGTTGTTTTTTCTTCGCAACCCGTGAGGATCTGGGGCAATGGTTAGCACTACTACCTCACGAGTCCTAGCTTGGGTGACTATCTGTGTGGAGTTTGCAAGTTCTTCCCATGTCTGCATGGGTTTCCTCCCACTGCCCCATTTTCCTTCCAAAGATGTAGTTTAGGTGCATGAGCCATGTTATATTCTCCCTCAATGTACCTGATCAGGCGCCAGTGTGTGGTGATTAGAGGATTTTCACAATAACTTCAGTGCAGTATTAATGCACGCCTAAATTATGACGAATAAATAAACTTTGCTATTGTCAATTGAGCGAGCCGAATCATGGCACCGCCTGTAATGAACAGATTTGAATGTTGTACTCTGTGTGTACCAGGACTGACAATGTCAGGCTTTAAAGTGTGAAGTTATTATTCTTGTCAGCGACAGGGAACATTGTATTGTTCATAGCCGAAAAACAGATAAGAGGTTGCAAAAGCCACAGACTTAGCCACACATGCAAACAATAGGGAGGTCATACAAAGTTCAGAAACATGGGAGAGTATCAGGAGTGTCGTCACTTATATCTCTTCCGTTTTCTGTTGCTTTGTGGTTTATTGTCAACATGACAACATCGACCCATAATCAAACGTGACCTTTGCTTGAGACAGACTTTGCGTTCGTGCTGCTGGAAGAGGTGATGGGAGCAAGTACGATAGCAGCATTTAAGAGGCATCTAGACGATTCATGAATAAGTTGGTAATGGGAGGATACGGACTCTGTAAGTGCATATTGTTTTAATTTAGACAGGCATCATGATCAGCGCAGGCTTGGGGTGCCGAGCCTGTTCTTGTGCTGTAATTTTCTTTGATCATTGTTCTTTGTTCATCAACTTATGTTTTGAAATTGCAATTGACTCAACGGCTCAATCATGTTCCACTGCCCTCTTTGTGAATGCGTGACACTATCAGGAACAGTTAATAACAATAATTTAGAGCTGGTACTGCAAGAGGGAATGGAAGACTAAAAATGAGATAGGATAGGATTGGTGAAAGTAGTGGAAACCATCAAAAACATAACGAGTTTGACAGTTATAGAGATGTATTTTGTTCACACGCACAATGAGAAAGACATACATCAATAGAAGGGGTAGAGAAGGGGAGAGAGGACAATAGGAAGTGGGGATGAGTGACAAAGACAAATTGAGGCATTGTTAGAAAAAGAGAGCGAGAGAGAGAGGAGCATAAACAAAACGTAAAATTTGCTGTTTTCTTGATGCAAACACTACGATAAAATAATGTATTCTTCTCTCCCACAATGGACACCTTGCAAACTCTGAGCATGGCCGATATATACACGCGCCGCGGCGAACAGATCTGAACATGGTCGATTATGTAGCCGCTTACTGAGAATGCCAGTCTTCAGAAGTTGTGGGTTTATGGTATTTGTCAGCAACTGAGAACATTGGACTGTTCACAACAGTGACACAAGTAAAATGTCTGAAAATCCAAAAGTTGAGGAATATATGGAAATGAGAGCGTGTTCAAAACGATATGTAGAGTATTCGATAAAGCAGTGGAAATGGCCGATCCTCAAAGCTCAGCACTCACAATTCGGTGAGCGGCTTATCAGTCCCAAGACACTGTACATCCAATATTCTTATTGAACAGAACACAGCAATTTAGGTGTCAATGTTTTCAATCATCCGATCATCTCAATAATATTTCTCTGCAATTGTGTGGAAGACTTAGAGATTGGATCTTCAGGTAAGCGTTCTCCAAGGCGGCCTTCACGACACACGACAGCGCAGAGTCGCTGAGCAGAAACTGATAGCCAAGTTCCGCACACATGAGGACGGCCGAAACGGGGATGTTGGATTTATGTCACATTATCAGTAACCCCCACAGCTTGCCTACTGGGCTTGCAGAATCTCACTAGCTGTTCTGTCTGGAGACAATACACATCTCCCTCCACCCACATTGTCTGTACCTTTGAGACCTGGCTGGTTTTAGGGATTCGCATTCTAATCAGTATTCTGTAACTTGATGTTGTGTCTCCTTGCACTGTTTGAGAGCACATTTACACTCCATCTGACGAAGGAGCAGCGCTCCGAAAGCTTATGGTATTTGCTACCAAATAAACCTGTTGGACTTTAACCTGGTGTTGTGAGACCTCTTACTGTGACCTCCTTTGAGCAGTATAGCTCTGTTCCTCCCGCTCTCTCACTTCCCCTGCGCCACTCACATCTTCCTAAGGCAGCTCAATCGTGGAGATACTGTCCTTTCAATTCCTCCCGTGGTCACATATTGCTCCTTATTAGCTGGATGTTTTCCTTATTGCTTCTCACAGGGCTACATTGTTCCTGTAACTTACACAGGGGATATCTGTGCTACTTTAAACTGTTGTTTCAATCAATGTATTGAGCAATCGATACAAACGGATATTTCAGCAGTCTCTTTAACTCTGCTCTGAATTTTGGCTGTGTCGCCACATAAATAAAGGTGTTTGTGCAGCAGCTTAAATTCCGCAGCATATAGGCGACTACCTCAAATATATCATAGCCATTGCCATCTAAAAGGTGATCTAGCACATCAACCATATATAAAACATACAATAACCACAGAATTATAAAGTTGCTTGATATACTGAAGAGTAAAATAATAGATTTCTTTCTACTCTCCATCTCTGGATCACTGTGTTTGGCTCCCTTGCTCTGACCCTTCAATGATCTGCGGGCTCGGCTGGCCGCTAAAATGCGTCGGAAAATCAGAGCATTAAGGATCAGAATTAGAGCGAATGGAATGAATGGAGTTAATGCTGTTGAAAAGTTAGCGAACAGCTGCCATCTCGGGTCAGTGTAATAGATTCTCTTATTTTTGCAGTACCACGATACATTGCTGATTATTTTACTGGATTCATACCTGAAGTAATGAGGCACGTTTTTTACACAGAGCAGAATGGTTGTTGTTGCAAGAACGACAACCGCAGTTTGACTGGTACAATACTTGGCTTTGAGCTTCTGGGAACCAATGGCGACAAATCGATCAAAGGTGAACATGATGGTGAACCAGACAGAACAGTCTATGGCTGCACGGAGAAGCGCTCTGACAGCACTGCAGACAGGAGTCAAGTGCAGGAAACATCGTGGATAATAGTAGGAGGTTAAACGCCCCAGTATGATACCAGTGATAATGACCATAAGATCCCCGGCTGCCATGGCCACCAGGTACCGAGTGGTGCAGCTCGTGAGGCCACACTTTCCCCGGAGCAGGACCAGAATCGCCATTGAATTAACTGTAGACAGAGAAAGGAACAGAGAGAGTCATAGAGTCATAGAAGTTTACAGCATGGAAACAGGCTCTTGGCCACAAATTGTCCATGACGCCCTTTTTTTTAAAACCCGAAGCCAGCTAATCCCAAATGCCCAAAATTGGCCCATATCCCTCTTTACCCATCGTATACATGTAACTATCTAAATGTTTTTTAAAAAGACAACATTGTACCCGCCTCTACTACTACCTCTGGCAGCCTGTTCCAGACACTCACCACGCTCTGTGTGAAACAATTGCCCCCCCCTCCCCCCAGACACGTTTGTATCTCTCCACTCTCAGCTTAAAACTATGACCCCTAGTTTTAAACTCCCCTACTTTTGGGAAAATATATTGACTATCTACCTTGTCTATGCCCCTCTTTATTTTATAGACCTCGATCAGGTCACCCCTCAGCCTCCTACGCTCCAGAGAGAACAATGCCCCAGTTGATTCAGCCTCTCATAATAACTCAATCAATTAAGTCCCAGTAGCATCCTAGTATTTTTTTCTGCATCGTTCCTCGTTTAATAATTTCATTTCTCTAATAGGATGACCAGAACTGTACACAGCATTCCAAGTGTGGCCTTACCAACATTTTGTACAACTTCAACAAGACGTCCGAACTCCTATATTCAATGTTCTGACCGATGAAACCAAGCATGCCAAATGCCTTCTTCACCACTCTGTCCACCTGTGACTCCACTTTCAAGGAGCTATGAACATGTACCCCGAGATCACTTTGTTCTGTTACTCTCCCCAACGCCCCACCAATAACTGAGGAAGTCTTGCCCTGGTTCAATCTACCAAAATGCATCAGCTCGCATTTGTCTAAATTAAACTCCATCTGCCATTCGTCAGCCCACTGGCCCAATTGATCAAGATCCCGTTGTTATTGGAGACAACTTTCTTCACTGTCCACTATGCCACCAATCTTGGTGTCATCTGCAAACCTACTAACCATGCCCCGTATATTCTCATTCAAATCATTAAAATAAATGTCAAATAACAGTGGGCCCATCACTGAACCCTGAGGCACACCGCTGGTCACAGGCATCCAGTTTGAAAAACAACTCTCTACAACCACCCTCTGGTTTCTGTCAAGAAGCCAATTTTGTATCCATTTTGATACCTCACCCTGGATCCCGTAAGATTTACCTTCATGCAACAACTTAACATCCGGTACCTTGTCAAAGGCCTTGCTAAAGTCCATGTGGTTAACATCAACTGCACTGCCGTCATAAACATTCTTGGTTACCGCTTCAAAAAACTCAATTAAATTTGTGAGCCATGAATTTACACGCGCAAAGATCACGGAAATGACCCAGCAACTATTATTAACATTTTATTTCATGCTGGAGGCACCCACTGAAAAGACCAGCGCTTTTTATGAAAGCCCAGTTGCCCTTGAGAAGGTAATCAGCCTTTTTGAACAGAGAGTGAGACGGATGAGGGAGGAGGGGAAGAGTAATAGATAAGACTTGGAACTGAGAATGCAGGAGTCTCATAAGTGGATTTCTTGCTTAGTATTGGTTACTTGAGAATTACACATTCCCCTGCTAAATTGAATGTTAACTATTCATTTGGTGGTAACTATGACCGACATCAGTATTCATTTGATGTTAACTATGACGGACATCGCCAAGCATAAATCAACGCCATCTCCGACCCCCCCCCCCCCGCCCACCACCACCCCCGCCCACCCCCGCCATGCGTCCCATTCATTCTCTTACTATCTGACAGTCAAACTTAAACTGTGATATTCTCTTAAACAATAAACCTTTATTTGATCCTGCTCTCTCGTTACTTCTCTTATTCGATTTATTTACAAGTTATTTTGTCTTGCTATAGTGAGTCTGGTCTTCCGTCATGTTACCTTCCTCAATTCTTTCATACTGTTTCTCATTGAACTTAATCCATGTCTTTTTCGGTATTCAGTGAGCTCTGTAACTATTCTCTCTGCCTCTCCCTTTGCTGGGAAAAAAATATTGACTGTGGCGGAATTATCTCTGAGATGACGATGGCATATTCTTGACGTGTTGCTTCTGCTGTCCACTGTCCATTTCAGTGTATCACCGTAACACTGCCAATAGTGAACGTAATTTCTCAATAATAATATTTTCATCGTCAGAAATACTTTCAACTTTAAAAAAATAATTTTTTCAACAAAACGTACCATCATTAACCAAGCTTTTGTGATATGCACAACTCTTCCAAATATTGATACATTCTAAAAATATTAATAGACTTCATCAACATTGAAACATATTACGAAATAAATAGCCTCACTTATTGCATTAATAGTGTTAGACATATGAAGAATTGACTTCCATATTGTAATTAGCTTCAGTAAGATTAATAAAACTTAAACAAAATAACATGAAAGCATCATCATCTGTTCTGGCTCCTTCTCTCAGCAAAATCCATCACCAACCATTTAACTCCGAACTTTCCTGCGATGACAGGAACTGATTAATTTTCAAACTCTCCTCAACTGTCCTTGATTCCTCTCCCTGCTCTGTCCAGTTCAGTGAGTTGCCCCGAACCAGGGTCGGGATCTAACTTCTCTCTGATAGATCCTCGCGTGGCCCTTCATCCTGCTGCCATTGCTCACTCTTCCCAGTAAGTGCAACACCGCAATTTCGACTCTGCATTTCTCTTTTCCCCGATAGGTCTCTTGTTCTGCTGAGCAAACTCATCACATTGTACTCCCACAAACATTAATCTGATAATGAGCCATCGCTGCCAGACAGGTTGAGATATTTTCACATTTGCTGTTTCAATGCATGTATTTCACCATTAAGCGCCACTTTACTTTAAAGCTTTTGAGGTTTTGGGGGTACTTGAAAGGTTGGGTACCAATTGCGTGTCTCTTCTTGGAAGGTGACTGCAAATGGAGGTCACCAGTGAACAGAAGAGGTCTGTCTTTGTATTGGGGCGTTAGCAGATTATGTTCATGAATCACAGAATGTGATTTGTCTGTGGACTCTGTTCCCCAGAAAGCCATAGCAGTTGTGACCTTCAATATATTCAATTCTTAGTTGACTAATTTCAATTGATAAATACTTGAGTCAAGGGTTAGTGTGGGAAGATAGGATATTCGAACTGAGGCACAATCAGAACTTTCATGGCATTCATGACACTCTATTCCTGTTACAAAATCACATTTTCTGATCTTCACAGTTCGCACAATTTTCCACTGACTGAGAGCCCAAATTGCACATGGTCACTGTGATCAGGCGTTCCCCTCCAGCATGCTCCCTGCACAAATGTCTCATTCAACAGTCAGCAGTTTGAGACTGAAAAAAGTAGTCGCTTCATAATTGATCAGGATTGTGGCCATGGATTTATTTGCCGTGCATGTACCAGAATTAAACCGTGCCAAAGGTTGGAAAAAATGACAGGCTCTGCACAATAGTTAGCCACAGATAAGCTTGTAGCACATTAAACGGCATGTGACACAGTAAACAGATTAAAACCAGCCATAGACTCTCATATTGATTCATACCATGTCAGTAGTTTTGTGACTTACCAGGAACACCAACGACAGCAATGACTGTATAAAATATTGCCTCCACCATGTCTATTGGACGATGCATTTCTTCCGTGTAACGCTCTATCTCTCCGTGCTGGAGCAAATTTGCCTGAGATAAACTTTGAATTGTTTTCAAAAATCTGTGACTTATATCCTGCAGAATGTGCACGGGAATTGAATTTGCATGAATAGTCAGTGTTGGTTTTACATTTTGAACTAACAGAATGACGCCACCTGAGCTAAGTCCCTGTTGTTCTGAAATATTTTTAGCTGTTTTTTTGTTGAAAAGAAAGTTCCACGTCATTTCTCATGAGTACTAACTTGAAGCTGCATTTACTCAAAGATGGTCATTTTCCTCCGAGTAACATCAGCCATATCTGTGGTTGATCATTTTTTGGGATGAATTCTGTCAGCCACCATACCAAACTCAGCACAAACTGGTCAGCGTGTTTTGCACCAGAATGCGATCATCCCCCTTACTGATCATTCCCCTATTAACTCGCTGAACTTGTTATTCTCCGTCAGTGGTAAATACACATTCTCACTCTCCACTTTTATCCACACAGAACGTGATGTTTTCTCATCTTATTTTGAAACAGTTTCCCATATTCGTGATTCTCACATAAAGGACACTGTCCTATGATTTTGGAAATGTCAATTGCTGTCAAAATCCGGTATGTTTTAGTAAGATTAGTTTTCTTTTCTCTACACTCTAATTGGTATGGGCAAAACTTGTTCAGTCTATTCTCAGACAACAACTCCACCATCTTTGGAATCAATCTAGTATGAACTATGTAAATATGAGAAACTGTCTCAAACAACTCTGGATGTTGTCTCTGCAATGCAGTGGAGAGTTGTAGCAGTAGTTCCCTCGATGTGAGCTTCAGTCTTACTTGAGTAGAGGTCAACATTCCATTTCTTGTTGCATATGCAAGTTAATATTTCCTGATTCACGTGTGAAAAACGACGTATTTTCCTTTGCAAACTTCTGTAGTCCTTGTACATTTAAGTAGCAACTGGTGTTTCTGTTCTGCCAAAGTGTATGACCTCTTATTGTCCCAGATTGTACTCAGTGTGACCTTTCATGCACAATCCCTCACCCTTTCTATATCCCCTGTGTCCCCCTGACATTCTGCTTTGTCACCTCGTTGGTGTGAACAGCTCCATGTGTAATACACATGAGCTCATTTTCTCAAACATCAATGATATATATATATATATACCTCTGAATACTCGAGATCCAGTATTTGATCACAGCGGCAAAGCAATAGTTTTGTCATTCTGAAGGTATAGCAGTAATCTTGATTCCCAGTTTCCTGGTACATGTTTCGTCCTCTTTCCCTGCTGATGCATTACTTTCAGTGTTGTCAACGAATGCATTACACCGAGTGTTGTGAGCAAACTTTTATCTGGTACGTTATTGAATATATTTATAAACTAAATGCAGTAATCGAGTGATTCTTCTTTAGTCCACGCGTTTTCTTAAAACAACAGTGAGCACCAAGATATTATTCGACCCCACTTTTGACATGAAAAATGCGTTACTCGCTCCATTGATTAGATTGTGGTTTTCTTTGTATCCTGTTAGTCTTTACATAATAATGGAAATATGTTTTTCCCAATCCCATAATTGATCCTAGCAATCTGTCAGGGGCCTGTCTTTGGGCGGTACATTTTTCCAACTTAAATCAATGATTTAATTGAGGCAGTGAAGGCAGGAGGGCTAGGATCGCAGGCACCATAAATATATCTATCACAATATATCGTGAAGGAAACATGAGGGGATTGACGACGGATATAGATAGGTTGTGTGAGTGGGCAAAATCTGGCAGGTGGAGAGCGAGGTAGGAAATTATGAAGTTGTTAACTTTGGTAGAAATAATCAAAAAGAGAGTATGACTTAAACAAAGCACAGCTGCAGAATTCCAAGTTGCATATGGGTCTGGGGGTTCTTGTGTCTGAGTAACAATAGGCCAGCATGCAGGAACAGAAAGTGGCTAAGAAGGCGAATAGAAAGATATGCTGAATTATCAGAGGAGCTTAACATGGAATAAGAATGTTATGTCTCAGTTATACAGGAATTGGTGAAACTGTATACCATAACATTGTCTGCTTCACAGCGCCAGTGAGCCAGTTTCAATTGCTCTCTTGGGAGACTGCCTGTGTGGAGTTTGCACTTTCTTGCTGTGTCTCTGCTGTTTTCTTGCCGTTTTCCCTGACATGCCAAAGATGAGCAGGTTAGGTGAATTAGCCATTCTAAATTGGCCCTTAGTGTCTTTTCCAACATGTGTGGATTAGTGGATGAGCGGACAAAATAATTGGGGCTACGGCGATAGGGTCTGGTGGGATGCTCTGTTGGAACAAATGTATGTATTGCCTGCGCATAGGAATCGCCCGCTATAGAGTTTCAGAGTCACAGAAGTTTACAGCATGGAAAAAGGCCCTTCAGCCCAACTTATCCATGCCGCCCTTCTTTTAAAACCCCTAAGCTAATCCCAATTGACCGCATTTGGCCCACATCCCTCTATACCCATCGTTCCCATGTAAATATCGAATTGCTTTTCAAAAGATAAAATTGTACCCGCCTCCACCACTACCTCTGGCAGCTTGGTCCGGAGATTCACTACACTCTGCGTGAAAAAAAATTCCGCTCTGGACACTTTTGTATCTCTCCCCTCTCACCTAAACCTATGCCCTCCAGTTTTAGACTCCTCTACCTTTGGGAAACGATATTGACTATCTGCCTTGTCTATGCCCCTCATTATTCTACAGATCTCTATAAGGTCACCCCACAGCCTCCTACGCTCCAGAGAGAAAAGTCCCAGTCTATTCAGCCTCTCCTGATAACTCAATCCATCAAATCCCGGAAGCATCCTAGTAATTTATTTCTGCACTCTTTCTCGTTCAGTAACATCCCTTCTCCAATAGGGTGACCAGAATTGCATTCATTGTTCCAAGTGTGGCCTTATCAATGTCTTATACAACTTCAACAAGAAGTCCCAACTCCTGTATTCAGTGTTCTGACCGATGAAAACAAGCATGCCGAATGCCTTCTGCACCACTCCGTCCACCTGTGACTCCACTTTCAAGGAGCTATGAACAAGTCCCCGAGATCTCTTTGTTCTGTAACTCTCTCCAACACCCTACCATTAACTGAGCAAGTCCTGCCCTGGCTCAATCTACCAAAATGCATCTCCTTGCATTTGTCTAAATTAAACGCCATCTGCCATTCGTCAGCCCACTGGCCCAATTGATCAAGATCCCGTTGCAATTGGAGATAACTTTCTTCACTGTCCACTATGCCACCAACCTTGGTGTCGTCTTGCGAACTTACTAACCATGCCCCCTATATTCTCATCCAAATCATTGATATAAATGACAAATAACAGTGGGCCCAGCACTGATCCATGAGGCACAACGCTGGTCACAGTCCTCCACTTTGAAAAACACCTCTCTACAACCACCCTCTGGTTTCTGTCAAGAAGCCAATTTTGTACCAATTTGATACCTCACCCTGTATCCCGTGAGGTTTAACATGATGCGACAAGCTACCTTGCGCTAACTTGCCAAAGGCCTTGCTAACGTCCATGTAGACAACATCAACTGCACTGCCCTCATCTACCTTCTTGGTTACCCCCTTCAAAAAACTCAATTAAATTTGTGAGACATGATTTTCCACTCACCGAGCCATGGTGACTGTCACTAAATCAGTCCTTGCATCTCTAAATGCCTGTGGATCCTGTCTCTCAAAATACCTTCAACAATTTACCCACCACAGATGTGAGGCTCACTATCACTTTGCTAAATTCAGTTTTGCATTGCATATGATCACAGGTCAGGTTTGGTTGTTGAAATAACGCCGGAACAGTTTACACACACACACGCCTACACACACGTGAGGCTCCCTGATTGGGCAGGCAAATATTAACTCAAGCAGAAATCTCATACTCTAAGAGGCCTCGCTGAGGTTATTACACGCATCTCCCGAATGTCCAAGGAACCTCAGTGCTGCTTGCCCCTCATGGGTCTCTTGTGATGTTTCAGTGCTGGATACAGTTCCTCCAACTTGGCGTCTGACGTGGGTGTCACGTAGCGAAAAGACTCTTGCCTCTGATGCGGCAGAGCCGGGCTTCTGGTGCACTCCATTTCTCGGGAGGCGAAGGAATAGTCACGGCTTGGTCCCAGTATCCAATTATGACTCCAAGATCCTAAATACGAGTAATAGAGCGCCCAGGGAGGCCGATCTGGGAGGTCGATGCTCGGTTCACTGCCCGCTGGGCAGAGTTGGCTCCAGGGCAAACTGCGCCTTTGAGGCCCACACCGGCTCCTGATATTTTCAGTGGATGGTCCCATCCACGCGTATTTTCTTGGATATCTTCATTTTGAATACTCCTGGGTATCGTGATTTAGTTCTGCCAGTATCACACTGCGGCCCTGACAGGGAGCAGGCAATCGAGCAGCATGCCATCTTCCACATTGAGATGCTCTCTTCTGCTACGATAAGGGTGGAATTGGGGCTGTACCGATTTTCTGTTTCTCCCAATCAGTACAAATTGTTTAACTTTTGAAAGAACCCAGACCTTTTGCATCCAAGCACCTATATTACCGAGATGAACATTAGTTAAGGGGCTGTAGTAAATTACGGAGATAGGGAGGGTTGTAGGGAATGGAAGAAGTTACAGAGATAGAGAATGTTGTACGGACTGGAGGAGTAACGGCGAGAGCTCTAGTGGGTAAAGGAATTTATAGAATATGGAGGGATTGAGTGACTGGACGTGGTTACAGGGAATGGGCGAGTTGTAGTGGCTGGAGGAGGTTGGGAATGGAGTTGATTAAAGTAGCTGGAGGAGGTTACAGAGATAGGGACCTTTGTACGGACTGGAGGAGGTTACATATATAGTGGGCTTTTAGGGGCTGGAGGAGGTTGCAGAGATAGCAAGGGGTGGAGGGGCTGGAGGAGGTTGCAGAGATAGCAAGGGGTGTAGGGGCTGGAGGTTCTTACAGAGATAGGGAGGGATGTAGGCGTTGGAAGAGTCTACAGAGATAGGGAATTGTGTAGGGGCTGGAGCACTTTACAGAGACATTAAGAGTTGTAGGGGCTGGCGGAGGTTACAGATACATGACGGGTTGCAGGGGCCAGAGGAGTTTACCGAGATCTGAGGGGTTGTAGGGGCTCGAGGAGATTACATAGACAGGGATAGTTTTAGGCGTAGGAGGAGGTTACAAAAACAGGGAGAGCTGTAGGAGCTCGAGGAGATTACGAGATGGGAGAGTTGCAGGGGTCTTATGGCCCAGAAATTACCACCAAGTCAGGGGACCCAACCTCATCATCTCCAAACTGGCAGACATAAGAAGGTAAGAAGTTTAACAACACCAGGTTAAAGTCCAACAGGTTCATTTGGTAGCAAAAGCCACACAAGCTTTCGGAACTGCAAGCCCCTTCTTCAGGTGAGTGGGAATTCTGTTCACAAACAGAGCATATAAAGACACAAACTCAATTTACATGAATAATGGTTGGAATGCGAATACTTACACATTCGCGCATATCGACACAGACATCAAGTTTCTACAAAGATGCAAAGTATTCGCATTCCAACCGTTATTCATGTAAATTGAGTTTGTGTCTTTATATGCTCTGTTTGTGAACAGAATTCCCACTCACCTGAAGAAGGGGCTTGCAGCTCCGAAAGCTTGTGTGGCTTTTGCTACCAAATAAACCTGTTGGACTTGAACCTGGTGTTCTTTAACTTCTTACTGTGTTTACCCCAGTCCAACGTCGGCATCTCCACATCAAGACATAAGAAGGTCCAGTTTTGGAATTTACCTGATGAATAGCTGTTTTCCTAAAGAGAATGTATTTGCGGCAATTGTTTGTGAAGCCAATTATTAACTTGTGTAGAGCACTGATCATTGGCTGAATGCAGTCATTTCAAAGCACATGAGTGTGATTTGTAGAGCTGGCGGGAACAACGTTGGCAGGAGTGAACATTGACGAAACTTTGCAGTGAAAGAGAGGCATCGGCACAGCTGAAATCGAGGCGAATCTTCTTCTGAATGTGTTCGCTGTGGAGTGCCACAGATTTGGTCAAATATGCTGGACGGCTTTATGGCTCAGAACTGTTAAACGATGGACTATTTGTCGGAATGGGAGTGTGTAATTTTCCGACATAGAAGAATAAAAACGGAATCTGCAATGCAACTGCAGTGAGATGTCCTGTTCAAAACTATCCAACACTGTGGTGATTTCAATGCATTTGGACAGCAATTAAGTGCAGATGATTAAGCATTTCCCTACTCCTGTATGAAAATGCATTTCCTTAATCAATTAATTATCTTCTCTGCTTGCACTTCAGCTAGAAAACGTTGACATTAATATCAATGAAGAAGAGAGTACAGCCATTGTGGTTCCATGATTCAAGAAGGGAGGAAGGGTAAAACAGAGAACAACACCTCAGTCTGTCTGACCTCAGTGATGGAAAAAAAACATCAGGATTTTAATCGCAGCACCATTGTGTTTATTTGCAAAAATATACTTGATATTTAAAATATCTGAAGGAAAATTACAAACATTTCAAAACGGTCATCACGCACGGTGCATTTAGAAAGGTTTAGTATGCTCAAGAATACTCAGCACGGCTTTGTCACAGGCAGATCGTGCCTTACGAGGCTGGTGGAGTTCTTGGAAAATGCGACTGAACACATTGACGAAGGGAAAGCGGTAGATGTGGTTTATATGGATTTTAGCAAGGCGTTCGATAAGGTAACCCATACAAGGCTTCTCGAAAAAAGTGAGAGGGCATGGGACCCAATGGGCTGCTGCCCTGTGGATTCAGAACTGGTTTGCCCAAAGGAGGCAGAAAGTGGGTATAGGTGGGTCATTTTCTAAATGGAGGTCGTTCACCAGTGGTGTGCCCCAGGGATCTGTTCTGGGACCCTTGCTGTTTGTCATTTTCAGAAATGATGAGGAAGTGGAGGGATAGGTTGGTACGTTTGCCGACGACACGAAGGTTGGTGGGGTTGTGGATAGTCTGGAGTGACGTCAGAAGTTACAGTGGGACATAGATCGGATGCAAGACTGGGCGGAGAAGTGGCAGATGGACCTCAACCCAGATAAATACGGAGTGGTCCATTTTGGCAGGTCAATTGGGATGAAGGAGTACAATATAAAGCGAAAGAATCTTAGTACTGTAGAGGATCAGGAAGACCTTGGGATCCGGTTCCATAGGACTCTAAAGTCGGCCCCGCAGAGGGAGTAGGTGTTTGAGAAGATGTATGGTGTGCTGGCCTTTATCAATCGACGGATTGAGTTGACGAATCGGGGGATAATGATGCAGCTGCATAAGAACCTCGTCAGGCCCCACTTGGAGTACTGTGCTCAGTTCTGGTCGCCTCATTACAGGAACGATATGGAAAAGATTGCAAGGGTGCAGAGGAGATTTACAAGAATGTTTCCTGGATTGAGTGGCATGAATTACGAGGATAAGCTGAGGGAGCTCGGTCTTTTCTCCTTGGAGAGACGTAGGATGAGAGAAGACCTAATAGAGGGATATAATATGTTGAGAGGCATAGATCGGGTGGACTCTCAGAGGCTTTTTCCCAGGGTGGAAATGGCTGCTACGAGAGGACACAGGCTTAAGGTGCTGGGGTGTAGGTACAGGGGAGATGTTGGGGGGAAGTTTTTCACACAGAGGGTGGTGGGCGAGTGGAATCGGCTGCCGTCAGTGGTGGTGGAGGCAAACTCAACAGGGCATTTTAAGAGTCTCCTGGATAAGTACATGGGACTTAATAGGATGGAGGGTCATATGTAGGCCGAGAAGGTAGGGATATGTTCGGAACAATTTATGGGGCCGAAGGGCATCTTTTGTGCTGTAGTTTTTCTGTGTTTCTATGTTTCTCATATTCACGTTCTCCACGAACGTCATCTTGAACTGTTCGGGTGCTTTTACACATTCAAGGAGACATTACAGATAATTCAAAATGCCATTACAAAGAATGGCATCGATCAAGTTGCAATCTGAGGTGCTTCAATAAAATTGTGAGACATGTAATATTCACTGTATATATTCAATGTGAGTCGTATAAGCATTGTTCACTTCCCCTCCTTCAAGTTCACGACCGTCTGAAAAGGCCTTGGCGAGCGATCTTCCTCCGTTGTGCCACTGGGACAGCTGTGCCATTTCTTTTGTTTTTCCCTCAGCACCTGGGCTTTGGAATGTGCCAGTCTGCAGCACTCGGGTGAGAACTGGGGGCAGCAATGGTCGAGTGGTCTGATTGCTAAACCAATAATCCAGAAACTCAGCTAATGTTTTGAGAATCCTGGTTCGAATCCCTCCATTGCAGTCGCTGGAATTTGAATTCAAGAAACAAAGAATCTGGAATTCAGAATCTACTGATGACAAGGAAACAATTGTTGATTGTTCGAAAAAATCAATTTGGTTCACTCATGCCCTTTCAGGGATAGAAATCTGCTGCCCTTACCTGGCCTGGCCGACATGATGATTCCAGAGCCACAGCAATGTTGTTAACTCTCAACTGCCCTCATCAACCAAGGATTTTCAACACATGCTGTCCAGCCATGTCCCATGGATGAGTAAAAGAAATCACTTCGGAATGGAAGATCAACAAGGCAGCATGTTTCAACGCAGTGAAGAGGAATACAACACAGTAAAGGCCCTTTGGCCCATCGAGTGTGTGTTGGCCAAAGACAAACCACCTAACTATTCTAATCCCGTTTGCCAGCAATTGGCCCATAGCCTTGTATGATTTGGCATCACAAGTGAATATCTAAATTCTTCTTAGATGTTCCGAGGGACGATGTCTCCGCCACATTTCATGCAGTGTGTTTCAGACTCCCACATGCTTCAGGTCCAAACATTTCTTCCTCGCATCCCCTCTCAAACTTATGTTAAATCTCTGCCCTCCGGTCATTGATCCCTCCAGAGAGGGGAAAGTTTTCATCCTGCATACACATCTGTGCCCCTCATAATTTTATGCATTTCAGTTATGTCCCCTCTGTTTCTTCTGCTGCAGCAAAGGAAATCCCAGTTTATCCAATCACTCTTCATAACTAAATCTCTCCAGCCCAGGGAATATCATGGTAAATCTCCTGTGCACCCTTTCCAGTGTGAACACATCCCTCCAATAATGTGAATTCCAGAACAGTGTGCAATACTCTAGGTGTGGCCTAATCAATGTTTTATATCGTTCCAGCGTAACATTTCCGCTCTCATGTCACGGCGAATAAAGTCAAGTACACCATTCGCCTTCTTAACCACCTTACCCAACTGTGCATCAGCCTGAAATGACCAGTGTACGTGCATATCAAAACCGCTATGATCCCCAGTGCTTCTCAAAGTCCTGCCATTCATCATGCATCCCCTTGCCTTGTTTGTCCTGCCCAAGTGTACTACCCCATACATATCCAGATTGAATGTCATTTGCCACTGATTAGCCCATCTGAACAGTGTGTCTGTATCCTCCGCTATTATGAATCTATCCTTCTCACTATTTACTACCCTACCAACTTTTGTATCATCCACAAACTTACTGATCAACCCTCCTGCATTCAAATCTAAGTCATTTGTAGACACTGCAAACAGAAAGGGCCCCAACACTGATTCTACAGAATCCCATTGCACACAGTCTTCCTATCAGCAAAACACCCCTGGACAATGACCCTTTGCTTCCTGCAACTGAGGCAATTCGAGATCTAATTTGCCAATTTTCCCAGAACTCATTGGTTCTTAATTACACTGCCAGTCTCCCACGTGGGAGCTTGTCAAATGCCTTGCTGAAGCCCAAGTCGACAATGTCATATGCATTGTCCTCATCTGCATGGCTGGTAACCTCTATGAAACATTTATCAACGAGGTCAGACATGGCCTACCCTTAACAACACCATGCTGCCTGTTCTTGATTAATACCTGCCGCTCCAAATGCAGATTAGTTCTATTTCTCAGAAAGACTTCTGTTTGGGAAAATATACTTGAAAATCTCATTCAACACTCAAGCCTGATTCAATCAGCAAACAGTTCATTCAGCTATGCCAGCGGAGAGAAGTCACAGGGGCTGACAATGTGCCAACCCACCAAGCAACGAAAATCATTATTTTTTATACAGCAATGAAAAGTAATGCACTAATGAAAAGTGGAACTTTTTCAAGGAACAAATACTGGGTGTCCTTGATAGGTATGTCTCTGTCAGGCAGGGAGGAAATGGCCGAGTGAGGGAACCATGGTTCACAAAAGAGGTGGAATGTCTTGTGAAAAGGAAGAGGGAAGCTTATGTAGGGATGAGGAAACAAGGTTCAGATGAGGGTTACAAGTTCGCAAGGAATGAGCTGAAAAAGGGGATTCGGAGAGCTAGGAGGGGACATGATAAGTCCTTGGCGGATCGGATCAAGGAAAACCCCAAGGCTTTTTACTCTTTTGTGAGGAATAAATGAATAACCACGGTGAGGTTAGGGCCGGTCAAGGACAGTAGTGGGAACTTGTGTATGGAGTCAATACAGATAGGCGGGGTGATGAATGAATACCTTTCTTCAGTGTTCACCAAGGAGAGGGGCCATGTTTTTGAGGAAGAGAAGGTGTTACAGACTAGTAGGCTGGAGGAAATAGATGTTCGGAGGGAGGATGTACTGGCAGTTTTGAATAAACTGAAGGTCGATAGGTCCCCTGGACCTGATGAAATATATCCTAGGATTCTTTGGGAGGCAAGGGATGAGATTGCAGAGCCTTTGGCTTTGATCTTTGGGTCCTCACTGTCCACGGGGATGGTGTCAGAGGACTGGAGAGTGGCGAATGTTGTTCCTCTGTTTAAGAAAGGGAACAGAAATGACCCTGGTAACTACAGACCGGTTAGTCTTACCTCGGTGGTTGATAAATTAATGGAAAAAGGTCCTTAGAGATGGGATTTACGACCATTTAAAATATGCGGATTAATCCAGGATAGTCAAGAGGTGAAATTGCTGGGCCTCTGACGGAAATGTTTGTCGCTTCTTTGGACACGGGTGAGGTCCCTGAGGATTGGAGGATAGCGAATGTGGTCCCGCTGTTTAAGAAGGGTCGCAGGGATAAGCCAGGAAATTATAGACCGGTGAGCTTAACGTCCGTGGTAGGGAAGTGGTTGGAGAAGATTCTTAGAGACAGGATGTATGTGCATTTAGAACGGAACAATCTCATTAGTGACAGACAGCATGGTTTTGTAAGAGGGAGGTCGTGCCTTACAAATTTGGTGGCGTTTTTTGAGGAAGTGACAGAAACGGTTGATGAAGCAAGGGCCGTGGATGTCGTCTATATGGATTTCAGTAAGGCATTTGACAAAGTCCCACATGGCAGGTTGGTTAAGAAGGTTAAGGCTCATGGGATACAAGGAGAAGTGTCTAGATGGGTGGAGAACTGGCTTGGACATAGGAGACAGATGGTAGTGGTCGAAGGGTCTTTTTCCAGCTGGAGGTCTGTGACCAGTGGTGTTCCGCAGGGCTCTGTACTGGGACCTCTGCTATTTGTGATATATATAAATGATTTGGAAGAAGGTTTAACTGGTGTTATCAGCAAGTTTGCGGATGACACGAAGATGGCTGGAATTGCAGAGAGCGAAGAGCATTGTCGGGCAATAGAGCAGGATGTAGATAGGCTGGAAAATTGGGCTGAGAGGTGGCAGATGGAGTTTAATCCGGATAAATGCAAAGTGATGCATTTTGGAAGAAATAATGTAGGGAGGACTTATACAATAAATGGCAGGGTCATCAGGAGTATAGAAACACAGAGGGACCTCGGTGTGCAAGTCCACAAATACTTGAAGGTGGCAACACAGGTGGAGAAGGTGGTAAAGAAGGCATATGGTATGCTTGCCTTTATAGGACGGGGTATAGAGTATAAAAGCTGTAGTCTGATGATGCAGCTGTATAGAACGCTGGTTAGGCCACAATTGGAGTACTGCGTCCAGTTCTGGTCGCCGCACTACCAGAAGGACGTGGAGGCGTTAGAGAGAGTGCAGACAAGGTTTACCAGGATGTTGCCTGGTATGGAGGGTCTTAGCTATGAGGAGGGATTGGGTAGACTGGGGTTGTTCTCCTTGGAAAGACGGAGAATGAGGGGAGATCTAATAGAGGTGTATAAGATTATGAAGGGTATAGATAGGCTGAAGAGTGGGAAGCTTTTTCCCATTTCGGAGGTGACGATCACGAGGGGTCACGGGCTCAAGCTGAGAGGGGCGAAGTATAACTCAGATATCAGAGGGACGTTTTTTACACAGAGGGTGGTGGGGGCCTGGAATGCGCTGCCAAGTAGGATGGTGGAGGCAGGCACGCTGATATCGTTTAAGACTTAAGACACTTTAGAAATTCCTCTCCATCGAAGCCCTTAACAGTATGACATTCCTTGTCTATATTTGCAAAGTTTTAACCCCCACGATTGCAATACTGACATTCTTGCAGCTATCTGCAATCTCCTGTATATTTGCTCTTATCTTTTCCGCTGACTATTGGCGGGCCGAGAGTACAATCGCCTGAAAGTAAACAACACTTCTTATTTCACAGTTCCACCCATATAGCCTTCCCAGAAGATCCCTCAAGAATATCCTCTCTGAGTACTGTTGTGGTGTTTTCCTTAATCAAAACACAATCCCCCCTCGTCCTTTGCCTTCCCTTGTATGCTTTGTAAAGTCTCTCGAGAGTGGAACATTGAGCTGCTGGACATACCCCTTCCTCAACCATGTTTGCGTAATGCCTATGATATACGATTCCCATGTAACCACCCATGCCACTCAGCCACGCAGTCTTTTGCCCTATTCTTCTATTCCTACTCTCACTCACTTCTTATATTCCGTCTGGAGGACCACTTCTTCTTTTCTACTCATTTCATTGTTGCCAACAGATACCACGACCTCTAAATCATCATCCTCCCCTTTCACGATGTCCTGCATCCATTCCGTTACATCCCCGACCCTCGGAAAAGGGAGGCAACACGCCATCCTTGATTCACGCCTTTGGCCACGGCTGCCTACTTCCCTTCCTAATGAGTTCACCAATAATATTGTTCTTTCTTTGCTCTTCCTCCCCCTCCCGTCAGTACAGTCAAACCGCTGATGTTGCAGGGACCATGGATTTGACTCTATTCCTCTGATGTAACAGCGCTCTCATCAGCTTCCAAAATGGAAAACAAATTAGTGAATGATTGTTTTAATTCGACTAATTTGATTCAACGTATTTACTGGTTCCCCTGGGATATTAAAAGTCGGACTTAATTAGTTTGACTTATAGGAGTCAAACCAATTATCGGTGATGTTAGGACCTTCCACAGAAATATCAAATCAAACGTTGGATTGAGAAGTGAGAGAGCAGTGCCTCTCTTTTCCTCTTATTGAAGATAGAAACTGGAACCTGCCAAGAAATAAGTATATTTCACGGAAACTCTGTTGTGCGCAGGTGGATCCTTCTTGAAGAGTCGGCTGGATGAGAAATTGTTGATTTGGAAAATGCAGACAGAGCTATGAGTTTCTGTCTCAGAAGTCTGGCGATTGTGAACTGCCAGAGAATAGGTTAAATTTCAGTGAATTGCTTTGATTTTTATTCTCAAATGTCTTAGTATACAGTGAAAAGTATTATTTCTTCCATGCTGTACAGACAAAGCATGCCATTCATAGAGAAGGAAAGGACAGAGTGCAGAATGCAGTGTCATAGCCTGTACAGTCTTAGCAGAGAAAGATCAACTCAGTACGAGGTCGGTCCATTCAGAAGTTCGATGGCAACTGCGATAGTTTAAACTCTCCAGATGACTTTAGACCCATTCCAGTGGAAGCTAGACCAAAAAGGCAGCCAGCAAAATGAAGGACCCCATGCATCCCGCTGGCACAGTGATGAGCACCTGCTGCTTCACAGCGCCAGGGACCCGGTTTCAGCTCCTGGCTTGGGTCAATTTCTGCGTGGCGTTTACACGTTCTCCCCGTGCCTGCGTGGGTTTCCTCCGGGTGCTCCCGTTTCCTCCCGCACTCTGAAGGACGGGCTGTTTCGGTGCATTTCACCTGAACATGCACCGAATATGGCAACTAGGGGAATTTCACAGTAAATGCATTGCATTGTGAATGCAAGCCTTGCCTGTGACGAATGAATTAACTTTACTTTGGAAGCTGCTCTTGAGTTAGACACATAGAAACATAGAAAATCTACAGCACAAACAGATCCTTCGGCCCCAGAAGTTCTGCCGAACATCTCTCTACCTTCTAGGCCTCCTTATAACCCTCCATCTTATTAAGTCCCATGCACTAATCCAGGAGTCTCTTAAAAGTCCCGATTGAGTTTGCCTGCAGTACCACTGACGGTAGCTGATTCCACTCACCCACCACCCTCTGTGTAAAAAACTTCCCCCTAACATTTCCGCTGTACCTACCCCCCCCCCCCCCCCCCCCCAGCACCTTAAACCTGCGTCCTCTCGCAGCAGCCATTTCCACCCTGGGAAAAAACCTCTGAGAGTCCACCCGAACTATGCCTCTGAACATCTTATCTACTTCTATTAGGTCTGCTCTCATCCTACGTCTCTCCAAGGAGAAAAGACCGAGCTCCCTCAGCCTATCCTCATAAGGCATGCCACTCAATCCAGGCAACATCCTTGTAAATCTCCTCTGCACCCTTTCAATCATTTCCACATCCTTCCTTTAATGAGGCGACCAGAACTGAGCACAGTCAGTTGCTTGGTACGTGACCTCAAATTTTTGTATATATTTTTTTCCCGATGGAAGAACGTGGAACAGAGTATGACCGTGGTCCTTCATTATGCTCTCTGCTTGTCCAAAGCAGCGGAAAGTGTGAACAAATTCAAAGGATGAGAGACTGTTTTGCGTGATGGATTGACCTACATTGATGACTGTTTGTAGTTTCTTCCGGTTTCAGGCAGAGCTGGAGCCATACCAAGCTGTGATGTAACCAGAAACAATGCTTTCTATGGTGCATCTGTAAAAGTTGGTGAGAGTCGTCGCTGACATGGCAAATTTCCTTACTCTTATGAGAAGGTCGAGGCGTTAGTGGTGGGCTTTTTTAACTATAGTGTCGGCATGGGTGGGGCCGGCGGTCGGGGGGGATCAGAACAGGTTGTTAGTGATCTGGACACCTAAAAGCACGAACCTCTCGACCATTTCTACTTCGTTCACATTGATGTAGACAGCAGAATGTTCCACTATGCTTCCTGAAGTCGATGTCAATCTCCTTCATTTCATCACCCCACGGCGGTGTTGTTATCAGCAAACTTGAAATTCCAGTTGGAGGGGAATTTGGCCACACATTTAGAGCTGCATCAGGAGTCTAGTAGGGTGCTGGTGACACAGCCCTGTGGGGCACCTCTGTTGAGGATGATCGTGGAGGAGGTGTTGTTGTCTATTCTTACTTATTGTTGTCTGTGGGTAAGGAGTTTCAGGTCCAGTCGCAGAGGAAGGAGCTGAGGCCCAGGACATCGAGTTTAAGGATATGTTTCGTAGGAATAATGGTGTTAAAGGCTGAGCTGTAGTCACTACGTAGGGGTCTGACATAGATGTCTTTATTATTTAGATGTTGCACGGTTCAGTGCAGGGCCAGTGAGATGGCATCTGCTGTGGACCTTTTGCGGTGGTCGGTGAACTGTAGTGGGTCCAGACACGACGGGTGGCTGGAACTGATTCGGGCCATGGCAAACCTTTCGAAGCACTTCGTAATGATGGATGTCAGAGCCAACGAAGTATAGTCATTAAGACACGCTGCTTGGCTTTTCTTTGAGACCGGGATGATGGTCGTCTTCTTGAAGCAAATATGGAGTTCAGCTTGTTGTAAATAGAGAATTAAGACGTTTGAAATTCATTGTTGTTCAATTAATTCATTTAAATCAATTAAGCTTGTTGTAAATAGAGAGTTAAGATAAAATCGATATAGATAACATAAGTGAGTGGGCGAGGGTCTGGCAGATGGAGTACAATGTTGGTAAATGTGAGGTCATCCACTTTGGTAGGAATAACAGCAAAATTTATTATTTAAATGGTAAAAAAAATTGCAGCATGCTGCTATGCAGAGGGACCTGGGTGTCCTTCTGCAGGAATCTCCAGATGATGCTTTGAAGGTGCCGCTGGTAATTAAGAAGGCAAATCGAATTTTGTCCTTCATTACTAGAAGGATGGAGTTTAAAGACAACAAGATTATGTTGCAGCTGTATAAGGTGCTGGTGATGCCACACTTGGAGTACTGTCGACAGTTTGTGTCTCATTACTTGAGAAAGGATATACTGTCACTGGAGGGCGTGCAGAGCTAATTCCCTTGATTGATTTCGGTGTTGAGAGTGTTTTGGCTTATGAGGAGAGACTGAGTAGACTGGGGCTATACTCATTGGAATTCAGAAGAATGAGGGGAGATCTCATAGAAACATATAAGTTTATGAAGGGAATAGATAAGATAAGAGCAGGGAAATTGTTTCCACTGGCGGGTGAAACTACAACTAGAGTGCATAGCCTCAAAATAAGGCGAAGCAGATTTAGGACTGAGTTGAGGAGGAAATTCTTCACACAGAGGGTTGTGAATCTGTGGGATACCCTGCCAAGTGAAGACGTTGAGGCTATCTCATTGAGTGTTTTTAAGGCAAGGACAGATCCATTTTTGAAAAGTAAAGGTATGAAGGGCGGGTAAGTGGAGCTGAGTTAACAAAAAGATCAGCCATGATCTTATTGAATGGTGGTGCAGGCTCGAGTGGCCAGAAGACCTACTCCAGCTCCTAGTTCTGACGTTCTTATGACTGCAAATACTCCCCACCATCTCGTCCATGCAGGATCTGATTGCTCGTCTGGATAATCCATCCGGGTCAGTTCTATGGATTGACCTTCGAGATGGCTGCTCTGACATCTTCAATGGTGACCTCAGATCTAGGTTATTTCGGGGCTTCCTGGGTGGAGGGCGTGCTCTCGCTTAACCTCCCGTTCACACATAATGCATTGAGGTCATCAGGGAAAGGTGCGTTAGAGCTGGTGATTAGACATGCCTTCATCTTGTAACCTGTTATGTCTTGCAGACTTCCCCATCGTCCGCCTGTGTCTGTGGGGTTAGCCTGGGACTCTAGCATGGCCCGGTGCAGTATCTTCGCTGACATTCCACTATTTGCAGATCTTTCCATCCTTGGAAACTTCTGTCGGGATTTCTGTCCAGAGTTGTGAAATGGCTGGAAATCTAATGTTCACGTAAGCATTGCTGTTTCTAATGCTAATGGGGTCTAAAGTAGGTATTCATATCTATCCGGGATACTGCTAAATTTGAACAATAGATGTAGCTAGCTGTTAAGAATGATACTATGTCATGTTTTAGTATTTTAGTTGCTGAAGTATATACTAATTCTGTTTGTTATATTCTAACTGTTCTCTTACTTCAATCGTGTGTTGATTAAACCTTTCGATTGGGTCAATTGATTCATAACTGGAGCAATGAACATAATGCTTACCCTAATGCCAAAACAAAAAGCAAAACCTGGCGGTCTGAGCTAACTGCATTAATACACCTTGGAGTTTATTTTCTGGCTGCTAACAGAATTCAGATGTACCTTTGTATAACTCTAATGCCAAAACAAAAAGCAAAACCTGGGGGTCTGAGCTAACTGCATTAATACACCTTGGAGTTTATTTTCTGGTTGCTAACAGAATTCAGATGTACCTTTGTATAATGTCTCCATCAATGGGAAAAACGGGAAATGGTCGAGAACTTCACGTTTTAGGTGTCCAGATCACCAACAACCTGTTTTGGCCCCTCCATTAACGCGATTGATATGAAGGCACACCAACGGTGTTACTTTCTCTGAAGACTAAGACCATTTGGCATGTCCACTACGACTCTCACCAACTTTTGCAGATGTACCATAGCAAGCATTCGTTCTTTTGTTGTCACAGCTTCCAATGGCTCCTATTCTGTCCAAGACCTCGAGAAACCATCACTCAAAGCAGCCTTCCACTTTCTGACACTGTTTCAAATTCCTGCTGCCTCCCAAATGGAGCCAGCATGATTAAGGAACGGACACATCCCGACTTACTGTCTTACACCTTCCTCCGTCAAGAAAAATATAAACAGCAGTCTGATGACATGTACCAACCGACTCCAGAGCAGGTTCTTCCCTGCTGCCATCCGACTTCTGAATGGACTTAGCTCGCATTAAGTTGATCTTTCTCCACACACCGGGGATTAATGTTACGTGTCATTCTGAACTCGCTCCTTTCTTCTCGATGTACGGAATGATTTGCCTGTCTCGCGTGCAAGAAACAATAGTTTTCACTGTATAGTCATACATGTGAAAATGATAAATCAAATCAAATCAGATTGCTGCCGGTGAAAATTTGTAGTTGCTCGTTCCCTTGACTTGCATCTGCCCGCTGCTTAATAGATGGTGTTGACATCCAAATGGCAACTCTCATCTGTTACGCCCAGTGCAACTGCAAAAAGCGTATGCATCAACTGCAAATTTCACTGCATTTTTCCATCAATCACTTGGAAGGCATGTTCCCCATGTGTTAGATGCAGGATAAAATGGCTATTTGTGTCACAATGTTTATTTCGTGCTTGAGTGCATATTACTGTACTCAGTTCCTGCACTGTATCGTGACATTTTCTACACTGTTGTGTGCAGTTTAATTCTCAGTTTTTTCCACTGGTGTCCATCTTTCAAATGTGTACAGCATTGGCCAGATTCTGAGACTGTCTTTCACGGTGGCAGATCAGAATGGAGCATTGTTGCATCTGGAACATAAGGGCTTTTTAAATTCTGATCATAAGAATCTTATGATTTATTATATTTTCTACATTTAATATAATGTACTATTACAGAAAGGGGAACCTTTATTACATTTTTCAACTGCTGCCTGAAATTCCTGTACGTGACAGCATATATACAAGTGTCTATGTAGCAAATCAAAAACTGCATCGTGGAGGCTATTTCAAGTACAAAAAGGGCAATGGCTACAAAATCATAACCATGATGTAGAGATGCCGGCGTTGGACTGAGGTAAATATAGTAAGAAGTCTCACAACACCATGTTAAAGTCCAACAGATTTATTTGGCAGCACAAGCATTCGGAGCACTGCCCCTTCATCAGATAAGTGGGAGCTGTGTTCACAAACAGGACATATATGGACACAAACCCAATATACAAAATAATGGTCGGAATGCGAGTCTTTACAGGTAATCAAGTCTCAAAGGTACAGACAATGTGAGTGGAGAGAGTAAGCACAGGTGAAAGAGATGTGTATTTTCTCCAGCCAGGACAGTTAGTGACATTTTGCAAGCCCAGACAATTCGTGGAGGTTACAGATAGTGTGACATGGACCCAAGATCACAGTTAAGGCCGTCCTCATTTGTGTCGAATTTGGCTATCAGTCTCTGCTCAGCGACTCTGCGTTGTCATTGAACATTGCTGTTGTTCATTGAACACCGCTCGACAATCACCAGGCAAGAGTGCTCTCTTCCTGTTGAGGAACACTTTAGCGGTCACGGGCATTCGGCCTCTGGTCTTCCAGTAAACGTTCTCCAAGGCAGCCTTCACGACACACGGCTACCACAGAGCAGGACTGATAGCCAAGTTCAGCACACATGAGGACGGCCTCAACCGGGACCTTGGCTTCATGTCACACTCTCTGCAACCCCCACGACTTGCCTGGGCTTGCAAAATCTCACTAAGTGCCCTGGATGGAGGCAATACTCATCTCTTTAACCTGCGCTTAACCCTTCCTCCACTCACATTGTCTGTACCTTTAAGACTTGATTACCTGAAAAGACTCGCATTCCAACCATTATTTTGTAAATTGAGTTAATGTCTTTATATGCCCTGTTTGTGAACAGAACTCCCACTTACCTGCTGAAGGAGCAGCGCTCCGAAAGCTAGTGGCTTTTGCTCCCAAATAAATCTGTTGGTCTTTAACGTGGTGTTGTGAGACATTTTACGGAATAATAGCCAATACAAAAAAAAACAATCGCCACGACATTGAATACATCATGTAGACAGACCACAAGAATTTGAAATTCTCTGAGATAGCAAAGAACAAATCTACGAATTTCCAGCTACCATCCATTTCTAGATCCTTTCGATTGTCCCCATTATTCAGAGCTCGGAGTCTCATGTGGGCTGCACTGCTCACTAAAATGCGTCTTACAGTTAAACAATTGAGAAGTAGAATCAGAACAAATGGGAGCCCTGGGGTGAAAATATTATGGAATAACTCGATAGCTCGTTATACTGATGCAACCTTAATAAGGACACCCATGTAACAAAACAAAAGGCTGTGTTCAACTGCTACCAATTCGTTAACATACAATACCAAGTGGTGTCCTTTAAACTGCTCAGAAGTGCCACTGTCCCCAATACCCAGGCCGCCGTTTTCATGGTGCAGTATTTACTTCTTAGCGTCTGACAACATGTTGACATGAATCGACCAAAGGTCAAAGTGTCGGTGATCCAGACAGTACAATCAGTAACTGCGTAAAGCAGAACAGCATGAATGCTACATGTGGGAATTAGCTGCACAAAAACTAATTCATATGCAAAGGGAATATGCCTCGAAATCAGGCCCACAATAACTACCAGTAGATTTGCCATTGCCATGGCCACCATGTAACAAGTAGTTGACCCGGAAAGTCCACATTTGCCCCGAGGCAGATTGCGATCAAACGGAACAGTATGTGTATACTTCATTGATTAGCTCAGTCCCGGTGATAATAGATAGCATGTGCGTTATGAAAACACTTATTAATAACATCTAATTCTTAGGCTGCTGAAGGACACAAGGGATGAGATGACCGATGATGTGAAGATGATTTTTCATTCCTCACTAAATGCAAGGGGGACTGGAAAAATGCCAACATATTTCTATTGTTTAAAATGCGATCAAAGGGAATGTCAGGAAATTATCGACCGATGAATGTAGACTAATGTCTTACACTAATGTCTTCAGGTACCGGAGTGTGGCGACTAGGGGAATTTCACAGTAACTCCATTGCGATGTTATTGTAAGCCTTACATGTAACTAATAAATAAACGTTCAACCGTAACTGCTACATTACTTATGGGCAAATGAGTACAATCAATGCAAAGTGATCGGATAAAGTGTCATGTACTCAGGTATGGATTTGCTCGGGGTGGTCAACATGTATTTGTTAAAGGATGGCCTTGCATCCCCAGTTGATTTTATTCCTGAAACAAATGACCTGAATTGTTGATTATGGTAATGCAGTGGATGTTGTGTGCATGGAATTTAGCAAGGCGTTGAAAAAGGACCCACATGGCAGTTTGGTCAAAAAAGTAAAATCTCATAGGTTACAGGGTCATGTGGCAAACTGGATCAAAAGTTGGCTTCGTAACAAAAAACAGAGTGCAATGTTCGATGAATGCCCTTGTGAATGGAATATTGTTTCAAATGAGGTTCCACACGGTTCGATGTTGGGGCCCTTGCTGTTTGTGTCATATTTTAATGATTAGAACGTGAACGTGGCTGGCACACTTGGAAAATTTGCAGATGACACAAAGATTGGCCGAGTAGTGTCGAGGATAGTTATAATCCAGAAATCCGGAAGGATGGCTTGGTGGTGGGTTGGGGGGGGGGGGGGGGGGCAAAGTGGCAGGTGCATTTTAACGTGGAAACGTGTAAAATAGTGCATTTTCGGTTTTCAAACCGTTATAGGGAAGACGCAATAAACAGGAATGTACTACTGTTAGCGGGGTTTCTGCAAGGTGGCAAAGACTTGCTCAAGGCAACGATATTTACACCAGAGGCCAATGGGAGAAGTTATCTCGGGGGTTGCAGATTGAGAATACTCGGACCACTCAGACATTTTCTGAAGTTATCAGTAAGAAACAGAGCAATTATACATTTTCTTTATCAAATTGTCCGTCCTTCCCTAGCTTTAGATCAAATCATCTTCATAAAATAGAAATCCATAATAATAAGTGCCATATACTCCAGTCAATCGGCATTTACCATCCAGCATTATGGTATCCTTTTTCCCTATTAAATTCGGATGGAATCATCTATTCTGGCTAAACATAATTTTAAATTGCCATACCTTGATTGCCTTCCAAAAAGGTCAGATTGAAAGTTCTCATGGGTTTGGTTATAATTCATTGTCAAGTCAGATAACTATGCATTCCCACATCAAGGCGCATTGCCAGCTGATCAATGCAGCAAAAAAGCTAATTCATAACTGTTTCACTTTCTGTCCTTGTGCAAAACACTGTCTAATATCAGCCTACTTCCTCTAAGGATTTTCAAAGATTCTCATAAACTCTTCCCCGAAACCATTATGCCTTTTGCCTTTGATTGTGATAGTCAATTTGCCTTCAATATCACAGTTTATAATTCATATATTATACTCAGAAATGCATTAAAAATCTTAGTATATATATATTTTAAATCACAGTTCCTTGTTTAAATCTCTTTCCTGCCGTTCATATGTTTAAGAATTGTCTTCCACGTTTGCTTATGAGTCTCATTTGAAGTCATTAACTCTTTAAAGTTAAAGTTGATTTATTCGTCACAAATAGGCTTAAATCAACACTGCAATGAAGTTACGGTGAAAATCCCCTTGTCGCCCAATTGTGGCGCCTGTTTGGGTGTGCTGAGGGAGAATTTAGCAGGGCCAATGCACCTAACCAGCATATCTTTCGGACTTTGGTAGGAAACCAGATCATCAAGAGGAAACCCATGCAGACACCGGGAGAGCATGCAAACTCCACACAGACAGTCACCCGAGGCTGGAATTGAACCTGTTCCCTGGCGCTGTGAGGCCGCAGCCGTGCTAACCACTGTGCCACCGTGCCACCCAGTCTTACTAGTAGTTTTAGAACAAAGAACAAAAAAAATGACAGCAGAAGAACAGGCCCTTCAGCTCTCCAAGCTTCCATCGACCAAGCGAAACTGAACTAAAACCCCGACTCTTCCAGGGACCATATCGCTCCATACCCATCCTATTCATGTAGTTGTCCAGACGCCCCTTAAACGTCACTATCTTATTTGCTTCCACCACCTCCCCCGGCAACGAGTTCCAGGTTTCTGCATTGCCTTAAGTTTAGAATTCTTTAAAAATTCCGCTTATAACAGGTAGATACAGTTAGAGGTCCTGGCAGATAAATACACAAGTGCAAAAGGCAGCAGTTCAAGTAAACAAGTTTGTAAGCAGCACATGTGGAATGTTCTCTTTCACTGGCAGAGGTAAATAACATAAATTTCGGATATGATGTTTCAATTGTTTAAGCACTGTTGAGGCCACAATGTTTTGCAGTTCTGGTCACCACATTGCAGGAAGGAAATAATTGCTCTGGAAAGAGTGCAAAAGAGTTTTAGAAGGCTGTTGCCAGAGCTAGAAAAGTGTAGCTCTGAGGAGAGATTGCATAGATTGGGAGTTATATTTCACGGAACAAATAATACCAAAGGGTGACTTGATGGAAATGTACAAGATGATGAGGCGGGAGATAGAGCAGACAGAGAAAAGATGAATCCCTTGCTGGAGAATTCTTGAAGCAGTCGACAAAAATTCAAACTGAGTGACAGTAGGTCTACAGGGGAAATGAGGATTAACTTTCTGTACTCAAAAGGTGTTGGATGTCTGGAATTCGACAGCCGAGTTGGTGCTGGATGCAGAGACCCTATACTCTGTAAAAAAAACAACTGGATATGCACCATAACTGCTGTAAACTACAGTGCTGTGGGCCGAGTGCAGGAAACTAGCATTAGAAAACGCCCATAGGTTCCATCGTGCTGGTATGAGCAAGAGGCGGCGAAAGGCCTCCTTCCCTGCTGTAGCTTATACATTGTTCTATGAATCTATTGGTCTTTGCTCCGTATTTTCAAATAAACTGTCTCACAAGCCTCATTGGCAATGAATTGTAAAAGAATCGGAAAATGTTTTAAAAATACATGAAACACCTGTGATGAAAACATCATCACAATCAATAACAGAAATAAAATCCTGTTACCCAACTGGTAACAAAAGAGTGCCGAAGGAACAGTATTCTTGGTTTGAATCAGTCGTCCATTTTGTTGTCTGACCATTAATCCGCCAGTAGATCGTCGCAGAGAATTATGATTTGGGGAGCAACTTCAACGGTATTGTTGTAGATTACTTGATGCCAGGATTGAATCAGACCTTGTCAAGCATGTGAGCAAACGAATACTTGATGCAAATTATAATTGTGTCTTACATTACAGAAAGTGAAATAAATTAACAGAGAATGGAAATATGCAGTCATTGAAAGGTATCAGTCAGCTCGAGAATGGGAGATTCCACCCCCGCGAACTGTGACGACTGACCAGTCAGAAGGTCAGAATCAGTAGGATCAGTAGACTATCCTGGCATAGAGCCTGTATCAGGATAAGAGAGCAATCGGGTTCGCCTTTCAATTCAAGTTCAATTTCCTTCCCAATCCCCATATTCTTTGCCTGTGTGATAGAAATTGATCAGCCATTTACAGATTGCATTTTGGAACAACGAGACGAGTCGGAGGAGAGGGGTGGGGGAGGGGTTGGATAAGGTTCACAGCTTTTGCGTTAAGAAATGTTTATACATCAGAATCTCAAATAGTTGTGCAGTATCATGGGAATCTGGCTCTGTGGTCCCGACTATACATTTTCATACGTGCTTAAATCTCCTTGTCTACCCGGGCATGCAGAGATAAATTTGTTTGCGACGTGGGATTACTGTGTGGTTGTTGTCGGTGGAAGATCGATGACCGAATGGTCTCCTTCAGCACTGCAGGGATTATATGGTTCGATGTATTATCTAACACCTTTCCTCAATTATTGATGCAAATAAAAACCTCGGCCCATACAATGCACAATTGTATTCCTGTCCTTTTTGTAATCACAGATTCACTATTTGTTTCCTTATTTTGTGATCTATGTGTTTCTAATTTCCGAAATTTTCCAACACATTGCTCAACCGAATTTTCTACATGAGACGATGCATATCTCGCCTACGAATCTGAGAATGGTTTTTTTTTGCACTCTTGGTCTCCTCTGCTTAAGAAGAAACAAAAGCGTTGTTGGTTCAATTTGTGAAAAGCTGTTTTAAATTCTCCAATTGATTATTTAGCACAATAACTGTTATTATGTTTACCCAAAGAGGCTTACTCATTTCTGCACTCATACTATCACTGTCCACTGTACGATTGCTTTTCACGCCATGAAATTACCGTTCATGTTCTTAATATGCAAACTGTTCGCATGTCGGAATGTCTATTATTTCCAATTCCTGATCAATTCCACTTTGTTATCGATTGGTGTCATTTTTTCCTGCTGAAACATTTTGAACAAGTGAACATTTAGAACACATTGAACCAAACTTATATTCTGAACAAAACTGTTGACTATTGTGGTGGACATAGTTCTGTTATTCACAACAACAGAGGGCAGCATAACATCTGTGGCATTGTAATATTGTCCTTCTGCATATGGTCCAGAAGAAATGAATATCACATTTTCTCTATAGCAACAGGGAGTTTCAATCAGCTGTGTTAAATCATTCCAAAATTATAGTTCATTGATACATCAATGGAGGCTTTAGATTAATTTCCAGCTCTTTGTCGAACAACATATTCAAACAAATTCCTCTGATCTACGCTGCAGCCGAGCAAGTATATTCCGCTCAATTTCCATTCAAATACATTTTCAAATAATTGGTGTTATCTGCTTAAATCATTGCTGACAGGCAAAACGTACTGGGGAATTTTTAATAAGTTTGTTCTAATAACTGACCCCTTTTCCCTCACAATATCCTATGGACAGAATATTCCGCTTGCTTTCCTATTTTTCTTAATTTGCGGACAAATCCAAGTCTCTGGGATAATTGCAGTAAATCTCCTCCACACAGTGCAAGGACGCTTATATCCTTGCTAAGATTTGACTCCAAGAGGGGAGAATGTGCCGATACCGCTGATGCTGGCTTTATCATGTACAGCTTCTCTCACTCCTTTTCTCATGAATTGCCTCTATTTGGGAAGCCGAATATCCTGTAACATTTGGTGCTTGTTCTTCTGATATGCTCCACTATTTTCAAATATCGATGCACATGAAACTCTCGGGACTCGGTCACGACATACTTTGCGGATAGTGTCAAAAAATCCATTAGAGATCTGTTGAGAGGATCATCTGGACTCGTAACGTTAGCTCTACTCTCTCTCTCTCTCTCTCTCTCCACAGATGCTTCCAGACCTGCTGAGATTTTCCAGCATTTTTCTGTTTTTGTTTCAGATTCCAGCATCCACAGTATTTTGCGTTTATCAATTCAATCCATCCTTACCTTCTGCAGACCTGTTATAAAATATATGAGTTCATACTAACCTGCACTAAATTCAACCTCGGAACTGTTTACCCATTCAGCTGGACCCGTCTCAACCTCTGCCGTTCCCCAAATGATTATACTTGTCACGTTTCCTTGTGTTACTGATACATTTGGCATGATATTAACTCAGATTAATATCCAGATAATCCGTTACACAATGCTCAATGTGGTTGGAACAGATTTGCCATAGGCAATTCCCTGATGTGCGTTTAGGGCTTTTAGTCAAAAAAAATTTCAAGCGTTACGAGCAGAAATCCATTCCATGATATATGGTTGTACATAGATTCTCCTTAATGAAAAAGCGCGCGATTATTTATCCTAAGCAGCCAAAAATATGGCTCACATGGAGCAAGGGATGGTATAAAGTCAGGGTACTGATTAGAGCTGGATCATAATACAAAGTTATGCATTCGCTATGCATTCCTGTCAGATGGCTTACCTGACAATATATCCTATGATGCAATGCATTCATCTTTCTCATTGTCTAACTGTTGTGGCAGGCAGAATCCAAAAACCTTTCTATATGGGTTAACATCCAGGCATATCGCATATTTTGGGAACAAATAACATTTTAATTCTAAAATTGGCCATTTCGTACAGACAAAAATAATGACTGAGGAGCTTTCCAAATGATTGCAGTCAAGCAATGAAAGGCTGAATATGAGACAATCACATGTCACATTCGTACAACATTGTCTGTCACAAAGCAATGCTAAAGCAATGGATGCATTATTGTACGTGGTGACATCATGTGGTCATCTCTGGTATGTTGCCGGTGCCAAGAGATAGCGAGTTGAGGAACAGGGAGAGAGTGCAGTTAAACACGTGGATGCAGCGATGTTGTAGGAGGGAGGGTTTCAGCTATGTGAATAATTGGAACACGTTCTGGGGAAGGTGGGACCTGTACCAACAGGAGGGGCTGCACCTGAACCACAGGGGCACCAATATCCTGGGAAGGAAATTTGCTGCGGCTCCTCGGGGGTGGCGGGGAGGGGGGGGGGGCAGGGGTTTTCACTAATTTGCCGGGGGGATGGGAAAAGGAGTTGCAGTCCGGAGGTCAGTGAATGTAGTGAGGTACTGGGAAAGGTATCAAGGTCAAAGGTGGGTACCAGCAGAGAAGAAGGTGGGTTCAAGTGTGTCTACTTCAATGGAAGGAGCATCAGAAATAACGTAGGAGTACTTGGGGCGTGGATTGGCATTTGGGACTACGATGTTGTGGCCATTCCGTAGAACAAGGACAGGAATGGTTGTTGGAAGTTCCGGGGTATCGGTGTTTCAGTACGTGTAGGGTTGGTGGTAAAATGGGCGGAGGAGTGGCATTGTTAATCAAGGAGTGCTTGATAAACGGCTTTAACGGCTGCAAAAATACATTTTGAAGGGGATCTGCCTACAGAAGTAATATGGGCTGAGGTAAGGAATAGGATAGGAGCGGTCACGTTATTAGGAGTTTACTGTAGGCCCCCAAATAGTAATAGAGATGTGGAGGAAGAAATTGCTAAGCCGATTGTGGATAGGTGTGGAGGTCACAGGGCAGTTGTTATGGGGGTCTTTACCTTTCCGAATATTGATTGGAACCTGTGTCATTAATTACAATGATCCTGGGGGATTGTGTCGTTAATTACAGTGTGCCTTGGGGATTGTGTCAACATTCAGTGTGATCCTTAAGGGTTGTGTCACTATTTACAGTGATGCTTGGGAATTGTGTCACTATGTCGAATGTTCATTGGAAACTGTATTACTGTTTATAGTGATGCTAGGGGATCGTGTCACTATTTAGAGTGATCCTTGGGGATTGTATCATTATTTACAGTGATCCTTTGGGATTGTGCCACTATTTGGGTGTGTCTCACAAATCTGATTGAGTTTTTTGAAGGGGTAACCAAGAATGTAGATGAGGGCAGCGCGGTTGATGTTGTCTACATGGACTTTAGCAAGGCCTTTGACAAGGTTTCGCATGGTAGGTTGTTGCATGAGGTTAAATCTCACGGGACCCACGGTGAGATATGTGAATGGAAACAAAATTGGCTTCTTGCCAGAAGCCACAGGGTCGTTGTAGCGGATTGTTTTTTCAAACAGGAGGGCTGTGACCAACGGTGTGCCTCGTGGATCAGTGCTGGGTCCATTGGTATTTGTCATTTATATTAATAATTTGGATGAGAATATAGGAGGTATGGTTAGTACGTTTGCAGATGGTACAAAGATTGGTGGCATAGTGGACATGAAGAAAGTTATCTCCGATTGCAACAGGACCTTGATCAATTGGGCCAGTGTGCTGACGAATGGCAGATGGAGTTTAATTTAGACACATGCGAGGTGATGCATTTTGGTCGATCGAACAAGGGAAGGACTTGCTCAGTTAATGGTAGGGCGTTGGGGAGAGTTACAGAACAAAGAGACCTCGGGTTACATGTTCATAGCTTCTTTAAAGTTGAGTTACAGGTGGACAGAGTGATGAAGAAGGCATTCAGCATGCTTGGTTTCATCGGTCAGGACATTGAATACAGGAGTTGGGAGGTCTTGTTGAAGTTGTGCAAGACATTGGTAAGGCCACGCTTGGAATACTGTGTACAGTCCTGGTCACCCTATTATAGAAAGTATATTATTAAAATAGAAACAGTGCAGAAATGATTTACTGGGATTCTACCCGGACTTGATTGTTTGAGTTATAAGGAGAGGCTGGATAGGCTGGGACATTTTTCTCTGTAGCGTTGAAGGCAGAGGGGTGATCATTTGGAGGTCTATAAAATAATGAGGGGCACAGATCAGTTCGATCGTCAATATATTTTCCCAAAGGTTGGGGAGTCTTAAACTAGAGGGCATAGGTTTAAGGTGAGAGGGAGAGATACACAAGTGTCCAGAGGGGCAATTTGTTCACACAGAGGGTGGTGAGTTTCTGGAACAAGCTGCGAGAGGTAGTAGTAGAGGCGGGTACAATTTTGTCATTTAAAAAGCATTTGGATTGTTACACGGATAGGATGGATGTCTCGTGATAGGGGCCAAATGCAGGCAATTGGGATTAGCTTAGGGGTTTAAAAAAAATGGCTGCAAGGACAAGTTGGTCCGAAGGGACTGTTTCCATGCTGCAAACCTCTATGACTCTATGAAATAGTAATTTGACAAGGAAGAATTCAATGAAAGAAGTTGGATTTGTATAAGACGTTGTTGAGGCCACAGTTTGTGTTCTGAAGAAAGTTGTGGTCGCCACATTCTCGGGGCAATCTCAGTGCACAGGAGGGGGTGCAGCGAAGCTTCACTAGGATGCTCTCTGGGATGGAACAATGAAGTTTTGAAGAGAGGTTGGGGAGTCTTGTGTTGCTTTCACAGAATAAAATCGTAGAATCCCGGCAATGCCATGTGGCTCATCCAGCCTGCAGTAAGAACAATCCCGCCCAGGCCCTATCCTCAAACACCATGTATTTAACGTGTTAATGCCCCTGACATTAAGGGGCAATATAGCATGGCCAATCAGTCTAACACACAAATCTTGAGAGTTTGTGAGGCAACCAGAGCACCCGAAGGAAATCCATGTAGACACGGGGAGAATATGTAAACACCACACTGACAGTGACTCGAGGCTGGAATTGAACGCACTCTCTGGCACTGTGGGGCAACAGTTCTAAGCAATGTGCCACACTAAGCAGGAGCAGAGAAGACTGAGAGCCGGTCTGAACGAGGTGTATGCGATTATGATTCACATGGACAGTGTGGATCAGGAACAGCTATTCCCCTCGCTTGAAGTGTCCGTCACGATGGGGCATAAGTTCAAGGTGAGGGGCAGAAGTCTCAGGAGGGATGGCAGGAAAAAAAAAACCCAGAGGTGGAATGTGCAGCCTGTGAGGTTGGTGGAGGCGGGTTGATTCACATCTTTTAAAAAAGTAAGTGGATGAGCAGCTGACATGTTTTAACATTCAAGACAATGGGGCAAGTGTTGGGAAAGGGGATTAGATGGGAGTTCAGGGGTGTCACGCATACCGGGGCAGACTCGATTGGCAGAAAGGTCCACTTTTCACTGAGTGAGTCTATTATTCTATAACTTCGCCCCTCCCCCTACACCTGCTTTACAAGTGGATGAATGATTGATTTTGTTTGAAGAAATGTGATCACGGTTGTCTGATTCCTGCTGGGAATCCTGCACAGCAAGATCCCTCTGACCACACACAAACTGAAATCTGGTCGCAGCCTAATTTGGATCAAAATGTTGCAGATATGAATTCATGAAAACATGAGTCAGGACGAACGCATTTACAAAACACCAGCATAATTTCATCGTTATTTACAGTCGCTATTTACAAATCCAACCTTCTGGCAGGATGTGGGTGAGGCTGTTTTCCACGGACAAAGGGCACCTGGGCTGTGACTGCACAGCAGAGGTCATTCAAACAACTCCCTCCCCCCCCGACCCCAGGTGTCTCAGATCTCCTCTCCCTGCCACTCCTTCTCTTTTCTTTCTCCTACTTAGGTTTCCCCATTTTGCTCTCTCTCCCTGCCTCCCTGATAACTCAGTCAAAGGAAAACGGTGGGAGACAGTGAACAGGAAAATCAATAATTAAATCCTGAATATTATGAATTCAAGTGTCTTCTGAAGGTTCGAAATAACCATTGAGTTCATCCAATTAAACACTGACTCTTTGGGAATGATACATATGCAACAGGTATCTTGCCGGGATTAGGCCTAGAATTGTGGCCCAGTGACAGGCTGCATTAAAACTTGGGTAAAACGAACAAGTTTCTCCCCATCCCAACGAAGCAGGAAAATGTTTTCCCTGCCTGAAAAGACCCATTAGGGCTGGATGGATCGAGAGGGAAAAGGGAGCCACTGTACTCCACGCACCATTTTTTCAATGCTCTCCTCACGCTGCCACCCCAGTCCACTTAAAATTACAACAAATCACATTGGAAATGGCTTTTACATTTGTTACAAGATGCAACAGAGAAATAAATGAGAGAGAGAGAGGGATAGAGAAAGCTGTAATGACAAAGGCTGGGAGAATGAACCACTGCCCAAACCCAGAATGCTTCCAAACCACGCTGCCGTGTGTAAAAACACAAACAGAACACTGCATTTGAGAACAAGGCTTTACCAAGGCCCTGGAGTTTCAATGTCATCCCTCCCTTCCAAGTACTTTCTAGCCACTGAGCGAGTTGTGTGGTTGACAAGTTGCAGCTCAGGAAAGGCTGCCGGGCATTGATGCATCGCATAATCCCATGGACATAAATGTGATTACCTCCTCAGAGTATAATGGCGATTCTTACTTGGGAATTTATTTCAAATCAGCCTCCCAGCATGCATTCGTTAATTTATTTCTGTGAATCAGGAATCGCAGTGGGTCATGACTAAAGCTTTTCTGCAGGGGCTGGGAGCGAGGAACTTACCTCAAACCAGAGATGCCCAAATCTTGTGTGTGAGAGGGAATTCAGTGTAGAATGGGATTAAAGATGAACAGATCAGGGTAGATTAGGTCAGAATGTCTAGATTACAGTGAAGTTACAAAGTTCCCCAAAATACTGTTTGTATAGGGGCACCCCATATCACTGTTGGAGAATTCAGACACTTCTTTTTGAAAACATATCCTGTATTGAAAGCACATGCCTTGGCTAACAACACAATGCTCGCAAGGTATGATGGAACATAGGGAAATACAAAGAACCACGTTTCTTAGAAGAATGCAGCGACTGAGCAAAGGAAAGAGCAACTCGTATCACAGACCCACCAAGGGTTCGCAGACGGTTCCCATGAACAGATACACACCACATTAATAAGGGAGTCTGGAAACTGTCAGGGGACAGTGAGAAAGCCACAAAATTGTCACGTAGTACAATGCTGTCGGAGAGTAAATGCTATTGGCCAAGGTAAGTAATCTATACTAATAATGATTGGCACAAAGCTATCTGGGATGAGCAAGGAGCGGGGGGAGGGGCGGGGAAGGGGGGCTGGAGGGGGGGGGGGGGTGCAGACGGAGTGAGTGAACACAGGAAAAGACAATTACTTTCAAAAATTGTATAATGGTTATACTGAGTGTAAAGAAATCTCAGAGTGATTTGGAACTTCCCAAATCGCTCTCCTTCGTACGTTGGCCAAGCTTGGAAAATAAAACGTCTTTTACCAGAATACTGTCTCCGTGAGTCATTATGTCAGCTGAGCCATAATGAAGAGATGGAATCCTCCACCTGAAAACGTCCCTGAACATGCTCCTGCAGTGTCTATTTTCCCACTCCCTCACTGCACACCCAGCTCTGCTTTGCCATCAATTCCTGTGTTCACTCATTCTGTCTGCATCCCCCTCCGTCTGTCTATCCCTTTCACTTTGACGCCTTCTCACTCTCAGATCCTCTATCCACCCATTCACCCACCATTTGTTTCATTACTGTCCTTTCGGGAAGGAAATGTGCCGTCCTTATCTGGCCTTGCCGAAATTTCAAACCAGAGCCATAGGAACGTGGCTGAATCTCAGATGCCCTCAGAAATGTCCGAGGAAGCCATTTCATTCAAGCAACTAGGAATGAGGAATTAATTCTGGTCAGCCAAGTACCTGATGTGGAGATGCCGGCGTTGGACTGGGGCGAACACAGTAAGAGTTTTAACAGCACCAGGTTAAAGTCCAACAGGTTTATTTGGTATTTGCTACCCCGACGCACACACATACATTTAGCTCTCTGCCTCAAATACAAACTTTATTCCACAATTCTACCCACTTCAAGTTACAAGGTTATTATTCCCTCCATCGAAATGATGTACAGTGGATGGCATAATTTTTACAGGACCTAACCCTTGTAATAAAGGAAATTCTGCTGGCACTTAAAATCGTGTCGCTTATGAAATGCAGTTCAAGACTTCTCAGCGTGGATTTCTCTCTTTTCTCTCTCTAAATTTCTGCACGATTTCTGTAATGTGGAAACTGACAGAAGGCATATTGGCCGCAAAGTCTAGTACTTATTGAGTAAATGTTTACACTGAGAGAGAGAGAGGGAAATAAGAACAAAGAACAAAGAACAGTACAGCACAGGAAACAGGCCCTTCGGCCCTCCAAACCGTGCCGCTCCTTGGTACAATTAGACCAGTCGTTTGTATCCCTCCATTCCCAGGCTGCTCATGTGACTATCCAGGTAAGTCTTAAACGATGTCAGCGTGCCTGCCTCCACCACCCTTCTTGGCAGCGCATTCCAGGCCCCCACCACCCTCTGTGTAAAACCCAGAGAGAGAGAAAATAATGAGACAGGGAAGGGGAAAATGAGCCAGGGAAAGAGAGAATGAGACAGGGCGAGAGAAAGAATGAGTCAGACAAAGAGTAAATGACTCAGAGGGAGAGAGAGAATGAGACAGGGCGAGAGAGCGAATGAGACAAGGAGAGAGAGAGAGAAGGAGGCAGAGACAGAGAGAGAGAGAGACCGAGATCAGGGAGAGAGAATCAGAGAGGGAGAGAGGCGAATGAGACAGGAAGGGACAGCGCCAATGAGACGGAGAGAGAATGATAGAGAAAGAGAGAGAATGAGACACCCGCTAGCACGACCCTTCTATTTAAAATGGTGAGCGTGTCCCTCTTTGAAGTCCAATCCCACCATCAGCCTGTGTTTAAACCACCAGCTCCAGCTGTTTCCATCCTCCGTTCACTTTCCCTCTCCCTGTCTCTGTCTCGCTGCATCTGTTTCTGCTGTATTTGTTGTCATGGAGGAAGCCACACAGAAACCACCTGTCCCCCTGCGTTGAGGATAATCTCTCTCTGTCTCCTTTCTTCCATTTATTTCAATGACAAAGTTAAATGAAATCGTTGGAGGGAGAGAGAGAGAGAGCGAGAAAGAGAAAGAGAACGAGAGAGAGAGATCCACGAAGAACGTCTGATAAATCGGAATTAAAATATGTGCCCCCGCCCCCCTGCCCACCCTATTTCCCCCTCAGTCTCCAGCAACTGCCCAGCTCCTTCTTTCAGTTTGGGAAGGGGCTGCTGATTCCTTCAGGACACTTGTTGAAATCCCCCTCCCAATGATTCTCTCCACAATTCAGACTCCCTGAGCGGATATGGGTGGAGCTGTAGCCAGTAACTAGACACTGGAGACAGTCACATACTGTCTCTCCGCCCCACACCTCCCCTCCCTCTATTGCCACCTCTTACTTTCCCCCTGTCCCAGTTTCACTCACCCCCTCCCTCTCGTCCTGTCTCTCTCATTCAGGATGAAGATGGATGTTCCCATTCAGATACTTCCCACTTTCATCCCTATTTCTCCATATCTCTTGTGCACGCCTTATCTATGTCCAATTTTCTGTTTCTGATCCTTTCCCTCCTTAACTCTGAGCCATGACCACAGCAGAATCGGAGGAACTAAGGAACCTCCGAGGCCAGCAAGACTGACGGCCTGCAGCCCCCATTCATAAGGGTAAGAAGGAGGGAAGGATTTATGTGTCTGCCCTAGTAGGGGGCAGACAATGTGAGACGCTGGTGGACACAGGAGTTTCCATATCTGTCACCGACTTTCCCTTACCCACTACAAGTAGGACGATTTATCTAAAAGGGATAGGAGGGAACAAAACACCCGCCTACCTGAGCGAGACCACGTTAGTAGGAATAAATAATTTGTATATAACCATGAGATTCTATTAATGAAAAAATATCGAGGGTACAAAAATGGGAAATGATTTACTGAAGGAGTATGAGATTTTGATTGCCTGTGGGAAGCGAGAATTAATCTGGCCAAAACGGGACAGTCGGAAAACTGGAATAGGAAAGCTTACAAGTCACCTCGAGACGATCATGGTGGCCAAAGCCACCACCAGAGATTGGCGACTAGAAACAGAAGGGTTCGGAGCCATCTGTGCCCCTGTCTCCAGAGTATGGGCTGAAATGGAACTAGATACTAGCCTAACCAAAACTGACCCAATAAAGATACCCGGACCGCAACATAAGCCCCACCGACAATACCCGATAAAACCAGAAGCAGAGGCAGCTGTAGTGAACATAGTTAAAGGGCAAGTGAAGAAAGGAATTCTGCGGGAAACTACGAGTACCACTAACTCCCCAACCTGGCCGGTGAGCAAACCCGATGGAAGCTACAGGCTCACAATAGAGTACACCGCCCTCAATAAAGTCACGTCCAAATTGCACCCCATTGTAGCAAGTCTTTCGACAATCCTGAAAGGATTATCACCAGAACATAAAAAACTTTACCGTATTGGATATAGCCAATGGATTCTGGTCCCTACTCTTGGATCCCCAATCCTAAGACAAATCCGCCTTTACAGTGGGAGGCAAACAGTACAATTGGACTCGCCTATGGCAAGAATTCCACAATAGCCCCGCTATCTTCCATTGTGTAATGAGTGGCATCCTGAACAGGGTAGAACTACCAGAGGGTAGCACGATTCTACAATACGTGGATGATATACTAATACCCTCAGAATCTAACTCAGGACACCAGGGAGCACTATACCTAGTGTTGAATGAACTACAAACTGCAGGGTTAAAGATGAGCCTCAAAAAGGCACAAATCGGAAAGGCACAAGCCCTGTACCTCGGACACCTAATATAACAAGGGCTTAAAGAAATGCCAACAGACCGAAAGAAGGCGGTACAACAAACGTCGCGGCCAGTCACCGTAAGAGGAGTCAGGAAGGCGCTGCGACTGTTTAACTCGAGCCGATGTTTTATCCCGGAATTCGCAAAATTGGCAGAGCCCAAACAAAGACTAGTCAAAGGGGGAAAGCCTGCTTTAAACTCCGTAGAATGGGGACCTCAGCAAGAAGAGGCCTATAATAAATTAAGGGCAGAACTGATATCAGCCCCTGGACTGGGACTACCAGATTCCAGTAAAGATTTCCACATACACTGTAATAATGAAGGGGGGTTCAACTCCGCAGTCGTAACGCAAGATCATGGCGATTAACGGAGACCCATAGGTTACTATTCAACAGCAGAAGGGCCGGTAGTAGCCGGACTGCCAAGGTGCATAGTCGCCTTAGATTGCGCCACCTGGGCCGTAAAGGTTAGCAAACCACTAATAATGACAGGGAATATAATCCTCCACACCAAACATGCCTTGGTGGAAAAGCTAAATACAGGAAAGTTAAGTTCTGTCTCAAACATGAGAAGGGCTCAATGGGAAGCCTTCCTCCTACCTCCCAGCAAATCAGTTAGAATAGTAAGGGACACAGGAGATAACCCAGCAGAAGGAATGTTGGATACAGGAGAAACACATAACTGTGGAAATGTAGATTTGGATGTAGAAAAGGGTAGGGTCAAGGATGTACCTTTAGCAACAGCTGAGGAGACCATTTTTGTCGATGGCTCACTTAAATATGTGGAAGGATCACCCCGGACAGGCTGGGCAGTAGTAAATGACAAATTGGAAACAGTAAGGTCAGAAAGAATTGGTGGAGGTCTATCCTTGCAAATGGCAGAACTAATGGCACTCACAAAGGCACTAGAATTGTCCAAAGGAAAGACGGTAAACATATATACCAATAGTAGGTACGCGTTTGGGTTAATACACGATTATATGACAGCATGGGGTAGAAGGGGGTTTGTAACCACGGGAGGAACACCTATTAAACACCAACAAAGGATCGAGGCATTACTAAAAGCCAGCGAAAAACCCCGAGAAGCAGCAGTAATAAAAATAAATGCGGATTAGAATGAGGTGTTGCATTTTGGAAAGTCAAAACAGGGTAGATGGGGCCATGGGGAGTGTTGAGGAACAGAGGGACCTATGAGTACAAGTATGTAGTTCGTTGAAAGCGGCGTCACAGGAATACAGAGTCGTAAATAACCCTTCATCAGTCAGGACATTGAGTATAGGAGTTGGGAGATTATGCTAAAGTTGTACAATGTCGTTGGTGAGGCCGCACTTGGTGTATTCTGTACAGTTTTGGTCACCCAGTTGTAGAAAAACCATTGAGAAAATGAGATGAGTGCAAAGAAGATTTACAGGGGTGTTGCCAGAACGAGTGGGTCTGAGTTACAGGGAGAGGTTGGCCAAGCTAGAGCTTTATTCCTTGTAATGTAGGAGAAAAAGGGGTGACTTTATTGAGGTGTATAAAATCATGAGGGACTTAGATAGGATTAACGCAGATAGGTTTTTCCTTTGAGAGAGGAATTGAAAAATAAAGGGTATAGGGTTAAGGTGAGAGGGGAAAGATTTGAAAGGGCCCGAGAGGCAACTTCTTCACTGTGAGTGTGGAGCGGATATGGAATGAGCTGCCAGAGAAAGTGGTTGAGGGAGGTTCAAGAGCCAGATTTACAAAAACATTTGGATAAGGACATGGATGGGAAAGGATGAGAGGGATATGGACCAAACACGGGCAGTTGGGACTAATTGGGAGGGCACCATGGTCAGCATGGATTTGTTGGGCTGAAGGGCCTGTTTCCGCGCTGTATTGCTTTATGACTCTAACAAATGTCTATTTGTAGGCATGTTAATCAGAAGCAGTATTTTGTCCAAATACTTTTTGAAGTGGAATGTTGTGAAGAATTGCCAAATGCAAGATTAAGAAAATGCAATTGGGATAAGTTGAATTTTAAAAGGTATTGGGATCAAAGGGAAACTGATGAGTTTTTAAATTTATTGATTGCACATGTGCGTCGCTGGCTCGCCAGCATTTATTGGCCATCTCTCGTTGTCATCAGAGGGCAGTTGAGAGTCAACCACATTGCTGTGGCTCTGGAGTCACATGCAGGCCACGCCGGATAAGGACGGCAGATTTCCTTCCCGAAAGGACATTAGTGAACCAGATGGGTTTTTCCAACAATTTGCAATGGTTTCATGGTCATCAGTAGATTCTTAATTCCAGATTCTGTTTATTGAATGTAAATTCATCCAGCTGACATGATGGGAGTCGACCCGGGTCCGCAGAGCAATTGCTGAGTTCCTGGATTAGTACAATCATAGAGTCATCAAATCCTACATTGCAGAAGAGGCCATTCGGCCCATTGACTCTGCACTGACCACAATCCCAGCCATGCCCTATCCCCATAACCCAATGCATTTTCCCCAGCTAGACCCCCTGAAACTGAGAAGAAGTTTAGCATGGCCAATCCACCTGTCCCACATATCTTTGGAGTGTGGGAGGAAACCGGAGCACCCTGAAGAAACCCACGTAGATACGGGGAGAACATGCAGACTCCGCACAGACAGTGACCCAAGCTGGGAATTGAACCCGGCTCCCTGGCGCTGTGAGGCAGCAGTGCTAAATACTGTGTCACCGTGCCGCCCATTAATAGTCTTGCGATCGTACCACTGGGCAATCAGAAACAACTGATATGTGCCTGAAGGGGTATTTTTGAAATGCGAAGTAGTCTAGTAGCAGAAAAAAACAAGTGTTTACCTTAGTGGCTAGAACAAGGAACAAAGAACCAAGAACAATACAGCACAGGAACAGGCCCTTCGGCCCTCCAAGCCTGCGCCGCTCTTGTGCCCAACTGGATCATTCGTTTGTATCCCTTTATTCCCAGTCTGTTCATGTGGCGATCTAGATACGTCTTAAACTGTCCCAGCGTGTTCACCTCAATCACCTTGCTTGGCAGTGCATTCCAGGCCCCCACCACTCTGTGTAAAATACGTCCCCCGACATCTGTGTTGAACTTTGCCCCCCCCCCTCACCCCACCTTGAACCTGTGACCCCTTGTGTTCGTCACCTCCGATCTGGGAAAAAGCTTCCCACTGTTCACCCTATCTATGCCCTTGATAATTTTATACACCTCTATTAGGTCGCCCCTCATCCTCCGTCTTTCCAGAGAGAACATCCCCAGTTAACCAATTTATCCTCATCGCTAAGACCCTCCATACCAGGGAACATCCTGGTAAACCTTTTCTGTACACTCTCCAAAGCCTCCACGTCCTTCTGGTAGTGTGGCGACCAGAACTGGACGCACTGTTCCAAATGTGGCCTAATCAACGTTCTATACAGCTGCAACATCATATGCCAACTTTTATATTCTATGCCCCGACCAATAAAGGCAAGCATGCCGTATGCCTTCTTCACCACCCTCTCCACCTGTGCTGCCAGCTTTCAGGATCCGTCGACGTGTAAACCCAGGTCCCTTTGTGTGTCTGTACTTCTGATGGTTCTGCCATTTATTGTATAGCTCCCCCTTACATTAGATGTCCGAAATGCATCACTTCGCATTTATCTGGATTAAATTCCATCTGCCATTTCTCCGCCCAATCTTCCAGCCTATCTATATCCTGCTGTATTCTCTAAACAGTGTTCGTCACTATCCGCAACTCCAGCAATCTTCGTGTCATCCGCAAAGTTACTGATCACACCAGCTACATCTTCCTCCAAATCAGTTATATATATATATATATGTATATATCACAAACAGCAGTGGTTCCAGTACAGAGCCCTGCAGAACACCACTAGTCACAGACCTCCAACCAGAAAAAGACCCCTCCACTGCCACCCTATGTCTTCTATGGCTAAGCCAGTTGTCCACCCATCCAGCTAGCTCACCTTTTATCCCGTGAGATTTAACCTTTTGCATCAGCCTGCCATGAGGGACCTTGTCAAGCACTTTACTAAAATCCATATGGACGACATCCATGGCCCTTCCCTCGTCAATCATTTTTGTCACCTCCTCAAAAAATTCAACCAAATTTGTGAGGTGTGACCTCCCTCGTACAAAACCATGCTGTCTATCGCTAATGAGATTATTCAGTTCTAAATGCGCATATATCCTATCTCTAAGAAACTTCTCCAACAATTTCCCTACCATGGACGTCAAGCTCAATGGCCTATAAATATCCGGGTTATCCTTGCTCCCCTTCTTAAATAACGGGACCAGATTTGCTATCCACCAATCCTCTGTGACCTCACCTGTGTCCAGTGAAGAGACAAAGATTTAAGTTAGAGGCCCAACAATTTCATCTGTTACCTCCCTGAGGAGTCTAGGATGAATGCCATCCCGCCCTGGGGATTTGTCTGTCTTAATGTTTCCTAAAAATACTCACACTTCCTCCCTTGTAATTGAGATTTTTTCTAACGGGTCAACACATCTCTCTGAGACACCAGTCAACATGCCCCTCTCCTTTGTGAAGACTGATGCAAAGTATTCGTTTAGGATCTCACCTTCTTCCTTTGGTTCTAAGCATAATTCCCCTCCTTTGTCCCTGAGAAGTCCGATTCTTTCCCTAACAACCCTCTTGTTCCTAACGTATTTCCAAGATGCCTTAGGATTCTCCTTAATCCTGTCTGCCAAGGACACTTCGTGAACCCTTTTTGCCCTGCTATCTCCCTGTTTGAATTATTTTCCACTTTCTCCATATTCCTCCAGTGCTCCATCTGTTTTTAGCTGCCTGGACCTCATGTATGCCTCTTTTTTCTTTTTGATGAGACCCACAATTTCATTGGTTATTGACGGCTCTCGAATCCTCCCTTTCCTATCCTTCCTCTTTACAGGTACATGCCCGTCCTGCAGTCCTATCAACAGCTCCTTAAAAGAAACCCACATGCCAGATGTGGATTTCACCTCGAACAGCCTCTCCCAATCAACAGCCACCAAATCCTGCCTAATCCGCAGGTAGTTAGCCTTCCCCCAATTCAGCACCTTACCCATGGGAAAACACTCATCTTTTTCCATTACTATCCTAAAGTTTACAGAATTGTGATCACTATTTGCCACATGTTCCCCAACTGAAACTTTTTGACATGATCGGGCTCAATACCCCAGTACGAGGTCCAGTATAGCCCGCTCTCTATTTGGACTGTCAACATATTGTTCCAAAGAACCTTCCTCTACGCATTTTATAAATTAGTCCCCGTCCAGGCCCCCAGCCCTGAGCGATTTCCACTCGATGTGAGGGAAATTAAAGTCTCCCACGACAACAACCCTATTTTTTGTGCACCTGTCCAGAATCTCCTTACGTATCCGTTCCTCAACTTCCCGTGGGCTGTTGGGAGGCTTGTAGTATACCCCCAGCATAGTGACTGCGCCCTTCCTGTTTCTGAGCTCCACCCACAGTGTGACTCGATACCTGACCCTTCCAAATTGTCCACCCTCTGTACCGCTGTAATATTCTCCCTAACCAACTTTGCTACTCCCCCACCTCTCCTAGCCCCTCTTCTGTCTCGCCTAAAATACTTATACCCCGGAATATTCAGCTGCCAGTCCTGTCCTTCTTTTAACCAAGTCTCCGTCACTGCAACCATATCCAGGTTTTGCGCAAGCATTAAGGCTCTAAGCTCGTCTGTCGTGCCCGTGACGCTCCTTGCATTGAAGCAGATGCACTCCAGACCTCCAGGCCCAACTGAGGTCATCGTCCCCCAGAATGCTCTTTCTCTTAGATAGACTTGTCTTGGCCCCAACCTCGGCCCCAGCCTCTATGCTTATTGACCTGTTTTTCTGATCCCCACCCCCTGCCACATTAATTTCAACCCACCCGAACCGCACGAGCAAAACTCTCAGCTAGGATATTCGTGCCCCTCCAGTTGAGGTGTAACCCATCCTTCTTGTACAGGTGCCATCCTCTCTTGAAAACTTCTGAGTGATCCCCGAATTTGAAACCCTCCCTCTTGCGCCAGTCCTTTAGCCACGTGTTGAGCTGTACAATCTCCCTGTTCCTCGCCTAACTAGCTTGTGGCACTTGGAGTTGTCCAGAGATCGCTACCCGAGAGTCCCTGCTTTTCAGCCTGCCACCCAACTCCCTCAATTGCTCTCTCAGGACCTCCCTGCTCTTTCCGCCTCCGTCATTTCCACCAATGTGGACAATGACGTCTGTCTGGTTACGGGCCCCTTTCAGGATGGTTCCTGCCCACTCAGAGAGCTCCAGGACCCCGGCACCAGGGAGGCAGACTACCATCCTGTAGTCTCGTTTCCACCCACAGAACCGCCTGTCTGTGCCTCTAACTGTTGCATCCCCCACTACTATTGCTCTCATAGTCCCCCTATTTCCCTTCTGAGCCACAGAGTCCGACTCCGTGCCAGTGACCTGGAGGGTCATCCCCTCCCTCCACCCCCTCCCCCCCCCCCATAGTATTCGAAACGGTATACTTATTCTGGACGGGGACAACCACAGGGGATCCTATCACTGACTGCTCTCTCTTCTCCTCTCTCCTGTCTGTCACCCATCCCTTCCTGTTAAGGGGGACAACCACCGGGTACTCTCTCGGCGGAAACAATGGTGAATAGAAAAGGTGACTTCAAGTGAAGGGATAAGGGACCAATTTTCATCGCTGTGCTAAGAAACTGGTCCACTGAGTGTTTCATATCAAAGGGCTAAAAATATATACACACAGCAAGATAACTGGAGAAGAGTGGGGGGAAGCAACTACAACCATAGACATGCAACATTGTAGAACGATCGTTTAAGGGCAGCATAATGGCATAGCAGTTAGTATTGCTGCCTCACAGCTCCAGGCACCCTAGTTTTGATTCCTGGCTTGGGTCTCTGTCTGCATGGAGTCAGCACGTTCTCCCGGTATCGGAGTGGGTTTCCTCCTGGTGCTCCGGTTTCCCCGCAAGGTCAGAAAGACGTGCTAGTTAGGTGCATTGGCCATGCTGAAGTAACCCTCAGTAGAAACATAGAATTCCTACAGTGCAGAAGGAGGACATTCGGCCCACGGAGCCTGCACCGACCACAATCCCACCCAGGCCCTATTTCCATAACCCACATATTTACCTTGTTAATCCCGTGACTCTGGGGGCGAATTAGCCCGGCCAATCCCCCCGAACCAGAACATCTTCGGACTGTGGGAGGAAACAGGAGAACCCGGTAGAAGCCCACGCAGACACAGGGGAGAACGGGCAGAATCCACACAGACATTGAGCCAAAGCTGGAATTGAACCCGGGGCCCTGGCGCTCTGAGGCTGCAGTGCTAACCAGTGTGCTAACGTGCAAATTAACTAGCGCTGGACTGTGGTGACTGGGGGATTTTCACAAAAACTTTATTGGAGTGTTGATGTTAGCCTCCTTGTGACACTAATAAATAAACGTTGAAATTTAAATCTTTATTACACAAGTCCCGTCCATGTATCCATATTTCTCTGTGGATGGTGAAGAACTGAGAGATTGAAGTCACCACACAGATATATCCGCATTGATCGAGAGATGCCAAAAATCTATTTGCAGCAAACACGTATCTCTGGTGGATGGGGGGTGGGGGGGCGGGGGGGGGGGGGGGGGGCGTCTGTGGACGGGGTACTGATAGACTGCAGTGGGAACACAGGACCTGAGGAAGGGCAGATACTGAGCCGGTACAGTCAGTGCACAAATATCTCGCTGTAAATGGAGGAATCAATAGAGAGATTTCAAAAAGTTAGCAACAATCCCTTTGTGAATGGATTTGATTTGATTTACTATTGTCACATGTATTGGTATATAGTGAGAAGCATTGTTTCTTGTTCTCTGTACAGAGAAAACATACCGTTCAAAGAGAAGGAAAGGAGAGCGTGCAGAATGTGATTTTACAGTCAAAGCCAGGGTATCGAGAAAGATCAACTTAATATGTAGCAGGCCCATTCAAAAGTCTGACAGCAGCTGGAAAGAAACTGTTCTTGAGTCGGTTGGTGCATGACCTTAGACGTTTGTATCTTTTTGCCGACGGAAGAAGGTTAAAGAGAGAATATCGAGGATGCGTGGGGTCCTTAATTATGAAGGTGGAAGAGAGTATGGCTGGAGTGCCTGGTGTCCTTGATTATGCTGGCTACTTTTACTGAGACAGAGTCAATGGACGGGAGGCTGGTTTGCGTGATGGACTGGACTTCGTTCATGAAGGTTTGGAGTTTCTTGTAGTCATGGGCAGAGCGGGAGTCATACCAAGCTGTGATACAACCAGAAATAATCATTTCTATGGTACATCTGTAAAAGTTGGTGAGGGTCGTAGCGGACATGCCAAATTTCTTCAGTCTCCTGGGAAACGAGTACTCCTGAGGAAGAGTATGATGGATTGCAATCAATGGAAATGTACCTCCCTGAGAGACATTGGCTTAAAAATACTGCAACCTGAGTACTGATATCTCTCTGCAGCAATGATCAATATATCTTCCCTTATTTTGTGTCTTTGATGTGAAACATAATTGAAACATGATGTGTTCAAGGTTTACAAATTAATTTTCTGGTGAATTTAGTTCCCTATTTTGATATTGCATCATCTCAACCTCAGTGCAAAGACTGTACAGCACACAAAGAGACTAAATCGGTTGGGATTATATTCACTGGAGTTCAACTTAGGGATTGGGATTTATTGCTGCAATTGTATCAGGCACTGATGAGGCCACACCTGGATTATTGCGTCCAGTTTTGGTGTCCTTATCTGAGAAAGGATGTCCTTGCTATGGAGAGAGAACAGTGAAGGTTTACCAGGCTGATTCCTGGGGTGGCAGGTCTGTCATATCAGAAGAGACTACATTGTTTCGGACTATATTCACTGGAGTTTAGAAGAGTGAAAGGGGACCTCACTGAAACTTATAAAATTCTAACAGGGTTAGACAGGGTAGATTCAGAAAAAATGTTTCCGATAGTGGAGAAGTCCAGAAATAGGGGTCATAGTTTGAGGATAAGGGGTAAGCCTTTTAGAACTGAGGTGAGGAGAACTTTCTTCACCCAGAGGGTGGTGAATGTGAGGCATTCAGTACCACAGGAAGTAGTTGAGGTCAAAACATTGTCTGATTTCAACAAAAAATTACATAAGAACATAAGAACATAAGAAATAGGAGCAGGAGTAGGCCATCAGGACCTTCGAGCCTGCCCCGCTATTCAACAAGATCATGGCTGATCTGAAGCGAATCAGTTCCGCTTACCCGCCAGCTCCCCATAACCCCTAATTCACTTATCGATCAGAAAACTATCTACCCGTGATTTAAACATATTCAACGAGGAAGCCCCCACCACTTCAATGGGCAGAGAATTCCAGAGATTCACTACCCTCTGAGAGAAGTTCCCCCTCAACTCTGTTCTGAACCGGCCCCCCCTTACTTTGAGGCTGTGCCCTCTAGTTCTGGTTTCCCTTCTAAGTGGAAAGAATCTCTCCACCTCTACCCTATCCAGCCCCTTCATTATCTTATATGTCTCCATAAGATCACCCCTCATCCTTCTAAACTCCAACGAGTACAGACCCAATCTGTTCAATCTCTCCTCATAAGCCACACCCCTCATCTCCGGTATCAACCTGGTGAACCTTCACTGCACTCCCTCCAAGGCCAATATATCCTTTCGCAAATAAGGGGACCAAAACTGCACACAGTACTCCAGTTGCGGCCTCACCAGTGCCCTGTACAGTTGCAACAAGACCTCCCTGCTTTTATATTCTATCCCCCTCGCGATCAAGGCCAACATTCCATTCGCCTTCTTGATCACCTGCTGCACCTGCAGACTGAGTTTTTGCGATTCGTGCACACGGACCCCCAGGTCCCTCTGCACAGTCGCACGATGTAATTTTTCTCCATTTAAATAACATTCCAAATTACTATTCTTTCGTCCAAAGTGGATAACCTCACATTTGCTAACGTTATATTCCATCTGCCAGATCCTCGCCCACTCGCTCAGCCTATCCAAATCTCTCTGCAGACTTTCCGCGTCCTCCATGCAATTCGCTTTCCCACTCACCTTCGTGTCATCAGCAAACTTGAATACCCTACATTCAGTTCCCTCCTCCAGATCATCTATGTAAATGGTAAACAATTGAGGCCCCAGCACCGATCCCTGCGGCACGCCACTGGTCACCAACTGCCAACCAGAAAAGCACCCATTTATCCCAACTCTCTGCTTCCTGTTAGATAGCCAATCCCCAATCCACGCCAACACCTTACCCCTGACTCCGCGTAACCCAATCTTCTGCAGCAACCTTTTGTGAGGCACCTTATCGAACGCCTTCTGGAAATCTAAAAACACCACATCCACCGGTTCCCCTCTGTCAACCGCACTAGTGGCATCTTCAAAAAAGTCCAGTAGATTCGTCAAACACGACTTTCCCTTCATGAATCCCTCTTGGGGCTGATGGGATCAAGGGATATGCGGAAAAGGGGTATCAGGATTTGGAATTTGAAGATCAGCCACAATCAAAATGAATGGCAGAGCAGGGTCGAACGGCTGAATGGCCTATTCCTGCTTCTAGTTGCCATGTTACTACTCAGTTTTATGGAACCAATGATCTGGGTGTACAGGTACTCAGGTCACTGAAATAGGCAATATAGGTGGAGAAGGTATTGAAGAAGGCATACTGCATGCTTGCCTTCATCGGCCGGGTCATTGAATTTAAAAATTGGCAAGTCATGTTGCAGCTTTATAGAACCTGAGTAAGGCCGCACTTAGAATACAGTGTTCAACTTTGGTTGCCACACTACCAGAAGGATGTGCAGGCTTTGCAGAGGGTACAGAAAAGATTTGCCAGGATGTTGCGTGGTATGAAGGGCAGTAGCTACGAGGAGAGATTGGAGAAACTTGGTTTGTTCTCACTGGAGCGATGGGGTTGAGGGGAGACCTGATAGAAGTCGACAAGATTATGAGAGGCATAGGCAGACTAGATAGAAGCTTTTTCCCAGGGTGGAAGAGTCAATTACTAGGGGGCACAGATTTAAGGTGTGAGGGGCAATGTTTAAAGAAGATGTCCAAGGCAAGTTTTTTTGCACACAGGGTTCTGGGTGCCTGAACTCACTGTGGGGGGAGGTAGTGGAAGCAGATACCATAGCAAGTTTTAAGGGGCATCTTGATAAATAGGATGGGAATGGAGGGATATGATCCCCAGAATGGTATGGGGTTTTTGTTCAGTCGGGGCAGCATTGTCGGTGCAGGCTTGGAGGGCCGAAAGGCCTGTTCCTGTGCTGCAATTTTCATTGTTATTTCTTCAAAGCTATCGCTGAGGAGACAGTTCCCCTTGATGAAGTTCACTATCTTTCATTACATTACTACCTCGCGCCGCCCTGTTCAGAATGTACATTCTTGCTGTGTTCAAGTGAAAATGTTTAATTGCTCTAAATATTTGATTTGATTTGATTTGATTTATTATTGTCACGTGTATTAACATGCAGTGAAAAGTATTGTTCCTCGCACGCTATACAGACAAAACATGCCGCTCATAGAGAAGGAAACGAGAGAGCGGAGAATGTAGTGTTACAGTCGTAGCTCGGGTGCAGAGAAAATTCAACTTAATGCGAGGTCGGTCCATTCAAAACTCTGACAGCAGCAGAGAAGAAGCTGTTCTTGAGTCGGTAGCTACGTGACCTCAGACTTTATATCTTTGTCCCGAAGGAAGAAGGTGGAAGAGAGAATGTCCGGGGTGCGTGGGGTCCTTAATTACGCTGGCTGCTTTGCCGAGGCAGTGGGAAGTGCAGACAGAGTCAATGGATGGAAGGCTGGTTTGCCGAATGGATTCGGCTACATTCATGACCTTTTGCAGTTCCATGTGGTCTTGAGCAGAGCAGGAGCCATACCAAGCTGTGACACAACCCGAAATAATGCTTTCTATGGTGCATCTGTACAAGTTGGTGAGAGTGGTAGCTGACATGCCAAATTTCCTTCGTCTTCTGAGAAAGTCGAGGTATTGGTGGGCTTTCTTAACTATTGTGTTGGGATGTTGGCAGGACAGGTTGTTGTTGATCTGGAAACCTAAAAATGTGAAGCTCTCAGCCATTTCGACTGCGTCCTCATTGATGTAGACAGGAGCATGTTATCCTTTATGCTTCCTGAAGTCGATGACAATCTCCTTCGTTTTGTTGACATTGAGGGAGAGATTATTGTCGCTGCACCGGTTCACCAGATTCTCTCTACCATTCCTGTACTCTGCCTTGTCATTGTTTGAGATCCGCCCCACTACAGTGGTGTCATTAGCATACTTGAAAATCGAATTGGAGGGAAATTTGGCCACACAGTCATAGGTGAATAAGGACTTTGGTGGGGGCTGAGAACACAACCTTGTGGTGCACTGGTGTTGAGGTTGATCGTGGAGGAGGTGTTGTGCCTATCCCGACTGATTGTGGTCTGTGAGTTCGGAAGTTCAGGATCCATTCGCAGAGGGAGGCGCCGAGCCCCAGGCCACCGAGTTTGGAGATGGGTTTCATGGGAATAATAGTGTTGAAGGCTGAGCTGTAGTCCACAAATAGGAGTCTGACAGAGGTATCTTGATTTGATTTGATTTATTAATGTCGCATGTGTTAACATGAATTGAAAAGTATTGTTTCTTGCACGCTGTACAGACAAAGCATACCATTCATTGAGAAGGAAAGGAGAGGGTGCAGAATGTAGTCTTACAGTCACAGCAAGGGTGTCGAGAAAGATCAATTAATGCGAGGTAGGTACATTAAAAAGTCTGACAACAACAGTGGAGAAGCTGTTCTTGAGTCGGTTGGAACGTGACCTCAAACTTTTGTGTCTTCTTCCCGTTGGAAGAGAATGTTCAGGACGCGTGGGGTCCTTAGTTTTGCCGGCTACTTTGCCGAGGCAGCGGGAAGTGTAGACGGAGTCAATTGGTGGGACGCTGATTTGCGTAATGGACTGGGAATCATTCACGACCTTTGGGTTTGTTATCTCGGTGTTCCAGCTTTCAGTGCAGAGACAGCGAGATGGTGTCTGCTGTGGACCTATTGTGGCGGTAGGCAAACTGCATTGAATCCAGGGATATATGGAGGCTGGAATTGATTCGTGCCTTGACTAACCTTTTAAAGCACTTCATAATGTTGGATGTCAGAGCCACCGGAAGCTATTCATTGAGGCGCGCTGCTTCGTTTCTCTTAGGTACCTCAGACATCAGAGGGACGTGTTTTACACAGAGGGCGGTGGGGGCCTGGAATGCGCTGCCAAGTAGGGTGGTGGAGGCAGGCACGCTGACATCGTGTAAGACTTACCTGGATAGTCACATGAGCAGCCTGGGAATGGAGGGATACAAACGGTTGGTCTAGTTGGACCAAGGAGCGGCACAGGCTTGGAGGGCCGAAGGGCCTGTTTCCTGTGCTGTACTGTTCTTTGTTCTTTGTATCAGGATGATGGCCCTGAGGTTCAGCTCCTGAGCTGCTGCATTAACCCATTTATTTCTGCCAGGACCCAAAATAAATTCAGGGACGAATTGAAGAATGGGGTGACATATCCGGTGATATTAATTGCTAAAATACTTCAAGAATCAACCTCGTAAAATTCATCATAACTTTGTATCTTGTGTATCCTGGATTCTATCGTCCTATTTTCTCAAATTCCTGGCTGCCTTTTTAACTACACAGTGTCTCACTGTGAGTCCCATCCTGCATTGTGTGGTGCAGTAAAAGGACTGGTGTGATTGCTGAATAAGCAAAGGCTGCGGATGGTACCTGCCCTGTTTGTGGTCTTGTAGAGTCCATGGAGCAAGTCTAACTTCACTGTCTTCAGCTGCACCCCGTTTTTAGTTATCTCATAAACGTTTTATTAAGGTTCCATTCGCACTTCTGCCCCATGCTCCTGATTTACGTGCACGCGGTGCAGAAGGGGACGGGGAAGGTGAAGGATCCCCCTCGTGAACTTGCTCCTGTGCCTGGCCAAACGAGTTATTAACAGGTCCAGGCAGCGGGCGACCGGGAGGGCCGCCCAGCCCAACTGTCTGTCCCTCGGGTGGGTTCTGAGGATGGAGGCGGGCGGGTGAGGAGTCTGAGGAGGAGGGGGCTGAGTGGGATCTGAGGGGACGTGCAGTGTTGGGTAACGGGGAAAGGGTCTGGGTGGGATTGTGTTTGGGGCAGACTGGATCGGCCGAATGGTCTCCTTCTGCCCTGTAGGGGTTCTATGATTCTATGGAATGTACAAAAAAGTGCAACTGTGAGGAGAGATTGGATAAGTTGGAGTCATTTTCCTTGGAACGAAGAAGGCAGGGCAATGACTTGCTGATGTGTACGAAATTATGAGGGGAAGATATAGAGTGGGCAGGATAAAATTGTTTCCCTTGGCGGAAACTGCCAGAACCAAGCGGCTTAGTGGACATGACGTATTTCTGCAAAGGCTGTTGTTGTTGTCCAAAATTTACTACGTTATTGGCTGGCAGAGGCAGAAACGTTAAACTCCTCTAAAAGTAAGTGGATCTACGGATTATTATCTGAATAGCTTTAAATTAGGAGAGGGGAATGTGCAACGAGACCTGGGTGTCCTTGGGCACCAGTCACCGAAGGGAAGTTGGCATGTGCAGCAGGCAGTAAAAAAGGCAAATTGTCTGTTGGTCTTCATTGCGAGAGGTTTCGAGCACAGGAGCAGCGATGTCTTGTTGCAATTATACAGCGCCATGGTGAGGCCACACGTGGAATATTGTGTGCAGCTTTGCTCTCTTTATCTGAGGAAGGATGTCCTTGCTCTGGAGGGAGTGCAATGAAGATTTACCAGACTGATTCCTGGGATGGCATGACTGACGTATGAGTTGAGATTGAGACTGTTAAGATTATATTTGTTGGAGATCTGAAGAATGAGCTCGGAATTTCATGGAAAGCTATCAAATTCTAACAGGGTGAGACAAGGTAGATACAGAAAGAATGGTGGGGGAGTCCAGAACGAGACTGAGGATAAGGGGTAGACAGTTTGGAAAAGAGATGTGGAGACATTTCTTCACCCAGAGAGTGGGCAGCCTATGGAATTCACTGCCACATAAAGTGGTTGAGGCCAAAATATTGAATGTTTTCAAGAAGCAGTTTGATCTGGCACTTGGAACCGAGGGGGTCGAAGGTTATGGTGAGGAAGGTGGGATCAGGATATTGAGTTAGATGGTCAGCCATGATCAGAATGAGTGATGAAACACCCTCTGGACCCCTTTGCATCTCTTCCCTTCACCTTATACATATTCCCTCTAGTTTTAGACTCCCCGAACTTTGGGAAAAATATATTGACTATCCAGCTGATCTGTGCCCCTCATTATATTGTGGATCTCTATAAGATCACGTCTAAGCCTCGTACATTCCAAGAAAGAAGTTCCAGTCCTTCCCGTCTCTCCTTCTAACTCAAACCATCAAGTCCCAGTACTATCCTCGTGAATCTTTTCTGCATTCTTCCTAGATTAATAATATCCTTTCTATAACAGGGTGAGCAGATCTGTGCACAGTGATCTGAGTGTGGTCTGACCAACATCTTGTACAACTTCAATAAGACGTCCCAACTCCTGTATTCAGTTATCTGACCAATGAATCCAAGCATGTGGAATGCCTCCTTCACCACTCTGTCCACCTGTGACTCCACTTTCAAGGAGCAATGAACCTGTACCCCTCAGATCTCTCTGTTCTCTAACTGTCCCCAATAACATAGCATTTACTGAGTAAGTGCTGCCCTGGTTTGATCGGTCAAATGCATCACCTCGCATGTATCTAAATTAAATTCTGGTCGCCTCATTACAGGAAGGATGTGGAAAAGATTGAAAGGGCGCAGAGGCGATTTACAAGGATGCTGCCTGGATTGCGTGGCATGCCTTATGAGGATCGGCTGAGGGAGCTCGGACTTTTCTCCTTGGAGTGGCATAGAATGAGAGGGGACCTAATAGACGTATATAAGATGTTGAGAGGCATAGATCGGGTGGACTCTCAGAGGCTTTTTCCCAGGGTGGAAATGGCTGCTACGAGAGGACACAGGTTTAAGCTGCTGGGGGAAATGTTAGGGGGATGTTTTTCACACAGTGGTTGGTGGGCGAGTGGAATCGGCTACCGTCAGTGGTGGTGGAGGCAAACTCAATAGGTTCTTTCAAGAGACTCCTGGATGTGTACATGGGACTTAATAGGATGGAGGGTTATAGGTAGGCCTAAAAGGTAGGGGTATGTTCGGCACAAATTGTGGGGCCGAGGGGCCTGTTTTGTGCTGTAGTTTTCTATGTTTCTATGTTTCTCTATGTTTCTAAACTCCATCTGCCATTTGTCAGCCCACTGGCCCAATTGATCAAGATCCCCTCACAATCCGAGATAACTTTTTTCACTGTCCACTATGCCACCAATCTTGGTGTCATCTAAAAACTTACTAACCATGCCTTCTAAGTTCTCATCCAAATCATTGATACAAATGACAAATCACAGTTGACCCACCCATGGTGTTCGAAGTCACAAGTTATTTTCTTCAAGATTATGGGTTCAGACTTTCCCCAATTTTTTTCACTGACGAGATGCTGACAGCTTTACATTTCCAGGTTTAAAATGTTTTCCCCTTTTGGACAGGTTGGGGGAACATTTGTAAAATGTTTTTCTTTTTTTTGTCACAATCCCATCCACTAGCAGGATTGAAAGATACTGATCAGCCCTTCCGATATTCCCAAAATTCCTTCCGTCAGGAAAGCTCACAGAGACCCAGACTTTTTTGTGATGTTTTTACAGGAAATATTTTGCATGGAAAACATTAACCTGTTTGTTCAGTGACTGTAATTAATATCGGAATTTATTCCACCGGTACTAATCGTGTGTTTGGAGCATTCCCATCCATGCTTCATAAAGGAATCCTCCCAGTGTTATCCACAGTGTCAGTGGGAGCGTCACAGTGATAAGCGGCTCCAGAGAGAGGGATTCGAGGGATCAGCATTGGGAGAAAGAAATTGCAAACTTTCTGCAACGGACCTGAATCCAGGAAAGGTCGATCCAGATGTCAGAACAATGGATCAGCATCTGAGGGGCACAGATCTGAATGTTACAACAAGTGAGAGGAGTTTATACTGGACACTTTACTCTATTTCTTTTGATTGGATATCTTCAGCTCTGCGTGCCGAATATGTACTGATCCTGATTCAGCACTTTTACTATCCAATCCTGGCTGTTATTGGTGTCCCTGGTAAGTTTCTCCACTGATTATTGATGATGTTGCCCCTGTTTAACTCTGCCAGTCTTGCATTCTGATCTACCCTGTTTGCGACTGTTGCTCCTGGTGTGCGTCCTTGTCGAGTTATCACATCTGCAAAGCGCTGAACATTGTTTCAATGATGCCTGTGTTGCCTGAATTTGTAAATATGCCAAAGATGTTGAGAAACATGTAAAATAATTGTGAAAAGCTATAGGAGGGATAAAAGTGTGTGGTCCCTTTCAAAACCTGATTTTGTTCGACGCAACGATGTTTAAGCTGCATAGCACAAAGACACTCTTAGTTTCAACATTTATTTCAGAGGCCAAAAGCATCGGGGTTGCCTTGGTAACCGGCTCTGCAGGTTTTGCATTGCGGTAAGCACAGTAAGAAGTCTCACCACACCAGGTTAAAGTCCAACAGGTTTATTTGGTCGCACAAGTTTTGGAATGTTGCTCGTTCTTCAGGTGAGTGGGAGTTCTGTTCACAAACACAAACTCAATTTACAAAATAATGGTTGGAATGCGAGTCTTTACAGGTAATCAAGTCTCAAAGGTACAGACAATGTGAGTGGAGAGAGGGTTAAGCACAGACTAAAGAGGTGTGCATGGTCTCTAGCCAGGGCAGTGAGTGAGATTTTGCAAGCCCAGGCAAGTTGTGGGGGTTATAGATAGTGTGACATGAACCCACGTTCCCTGTTGAGGCCGTCCTCATGTGGGCTGAACTTGGCTATCAGTCTCTGCTTAGCGATTCTGCGCTGTCGTGTGTCGTGAAGGCCACCCTGGAGAACGCTTAACTGAGGATCAGAGGCTGAATGCCCGTGACGGCTGAAGTGTTTCCCAACAGGAAGAGAACACTCCTGGTGATCAACAATCCTGGGTTTGCAAAATATCACTTACTGTCCAGGCTGGAAACAATGCACCCCTCTTTGACCTGTTCTTGGCCCTCTCTCCACTCACGTTGTCGGTACCTTTAAGACGTAATCACCAGCAAAACCTCATCCCAACCATTATGTTGTAAATTGAGTTTGTGTCTTTATATCGCCTGCTTGTGAACAGAACTCCCACTCACCTGATGAAGGGGCAGAGCTCCGAAAGCTTGTGCTGACAAATAAACCTGTTGGACTTAAACCTGGTGTTGTGAGACTTCTTCCTGTGCTTACCCCAGTCCAACGCCGGCATCTTCACATCATCGTTTTGCATTGTGCCAGCCTATGAGTTTAAATAAAACACTCAGCTCAAGGGAACCTATCAGATTTGAAGTGACTGTTGTTACCAACCTCAATGCAATCTCAGTACAGGATTGTTGAGAAGCCATGAGGATTTTAAAACAGAGCACAACTGCCTTCACGGCAGATTACACTGTTACACTGAAAAAGTTACACTTAAAAAATTAGGAGGGTGGAGAAACTCTTGTAACTTTGGATATTATTTTATAGGTGCAGACGGTGCCCCAAATGGGACAGCCCCACACGCCCTACCCCCACCTCCCCCCCCCCGCCCCCCCCCCCCCCCTTGGTGTTCCATGTTCATCCAGCAGAAGGGACTCTTCAGTTCTGGGCAATAAAATGATACAAAACTTAGTCCAACTTGGAAAGCAAACAAAAAGCTTTAATAAAGAAATCTTCATTACCTCAACACTCGAGGCCTCACCCTGGGCCATTCCAAGCTCCCACAAACCCCAGGAGCTTCTTACTCATATTGAGTCAGCAGGTCAGCTGACCCCACATCATTTTCTCATTGGTTACATAGTTAACTGGGTCAGCTGACCGTTACAGCTTGCTCCCATTGGTCACTACAACAGATCCAATGTGGTTCTGTCGGTTATTACATTGGTTCCATTCCAATATTCCACTCACACCCGCCTCTCCCACGACCTGACCCCCGCCAACCCAACCAGCCTGAACCCATCAGTTCCCGCCCACTCCATGACCACAGCAACACTCATAGAATCATAGAATCACACGGTGCAGAAGAGGCCCTTCGGCCCATCGAGTCCACACCGACACATTAGAAACACCTGCCCTGCCCACATAATCCCAATTGCCAGCACTTGGCCCATAGCCCTGAATGTTACAGCATGCCTCATGCTCATCCAGATACTATTCAAAGGATGAGAGGCAACCCATCTCCACCACCCTCCCAGCCAGCGCATTCCAGACCCTCAACACCCTCTGGGTAAATTCCTCACACCAAAGAATCACAGAATACTGCAGTGCAGAGGAGGCCCTTCAGCCCATCGAGTCTGCACTGATGCATGAAATGCCCTGACCTGCCCACCTAATCCCAATTGCCAGCACTTGGTCCAAAGCCCTGAATGTTCTGATGTACCAAGTGCTCATCCAGGCACCTTTTAAAGGCTGTGAAGCAACAAGCCCCCACCAAGGTCCCAGCCAGCGCATTCCAGACCATCACCAGCCTCTGGGTAAAAATGTTTTTTGCCTCACATCCCCCCCAAACCTCCTGCCCCTCACATTGAACCCAAATCCCCTTGTGACTGGCCCTTCAACTAAGGGAAACAGCTGCTCCTTATCCACTCTGTCCAAGTCCCTCATAATCTTGTACACCTCAATCTGGTCATCACTCAGCCTTCCCTGTTTCAATGAAAACTGCACAAGCCTATCCAAGCTCTCTTCATAAAACCATAAGATATAGGAGTAGAATTAGCCCATTTAATCACGGCTGATATTTTTCTCATCCCCATTCACCTGCCTTGTCCCCATAACCCTTGATCCCCTTATTAATCAAGAACCTATCTATCTCTATCTGAAATATACTCAATGGCCTGGCCTGCACAGCCGTCTATGGCAATGAATTCCACAGATTCACCACCCTCTGGCTGAAGAAATTCCTCCTGATCTCAGTTTCAAAGGAGCGTCCATTTACTCTGAGGGTGTGTCCTCTGAGTCATAACTTAAATGTTGCGCCCCAGGCAGCATCCTGGTGAATCTCCTCTGCAGCCCCTTTGACTTGGCCCCCACAACCTCGACCAGCACACCCCACCCTGCTCCCCCCCATGTCATCCGACTCCCCAATGTGTCCGAAACACGACCTGCCCACCCCATCCCACAAACTTACCTTAGATACTTACCTTTTCCCATGCAAAGGCACACCTGAACTCACCTGCTTCCCAGCAGCAAGTTCTGTAGAGAAAGATTCATGTCCATCTTCACCCCGAGAACTGGGGAAAAACTTTGCTCCTTGAGTTTTGAGTTTTGTGAACTTCAAGCTTCTCGGTGTCCAGGTCACCAACAACCTGCCCTGGTCCCCCATCCGATAGTATAGTAAAGGAAATGTGGCATGTCAGCTCCGACTCTTACGAACTCTTACACATAAGACCAGGAGACCAACAGACATAGGAGCTGAATTAGGCCACGTGGCCCATCGAATCTGCTCCCCCATTCCATCATGGCTGGTGGTTTTTTTTCTCATCCCCATTCTCCTGCCTTCTCACCGGAACCCTTCATCCTCTTATTAATCAAGAACCTATCCATCTCTGTCTTAAAGACACTCAAAGACTTGGCCCTCCACAGCCTTCTGCGGCAGAGTTCCACAAGTTTCCCACTTTTTGGCTGAAGAAATTCCTCCTCATCTATGTTTTAAAGGATCATCCCTTTATCCTGAGGTTGTTCCCTCTGTTTCTAGTTTTTCATATTAGTGCAAACATCCTCTCCACGTCCACTCTATCAAGGCCTCGCAGTGTCTTGTAAGTTTCAATAATATCCCCCCTCATCCTTCTCAACTCCAACGAGTATTGACCCAGAGTCCTCAACCGTTCCTCATACGACAAGCTCTTCATTCCAGGGATCATTCCTGCGAATCCCTTCTGGACCCTTTCCAAGGCCAGCACATCCTTCCTAAGAAACGCGGCCCAAAACTACTCACAATACTCCAAATGGGGTCTGACCAGAGCCTTATACAGCCTCAGAAGTACATCCCTCTCGACATGAATGCTAACATTGCATTTGTCTTCCGAACGCCGACTGAACCTGCACATTTATCTGAAGAGAATCTTGAACAATGACTCCCAAGTCCCTTTGTGTTTCTGATTTCCTAAGCATTTCTCCATTTGGACAATAGTCGACGCCTCCAATTATTCTTCCAATATTCATAATTTCAAACTTTTCCACATTATATTCCATCTGCCAACGTTTTGCCCACTCTCCTAACCTGTCCAAGTTCTTGTGCAGCCCCCCTGCTTCCTCAATACTATCTCTCCCTCTACATTATCTTTCTAACTCCTGCAAACTTAGCAACAGTGCCTTCAGCTCCTTCTTCCAAACCGTTAATATATAAGAAATGTTGTGGTCCCAGTACCGACCCCTGAGGCACACCCACTAGTCACCGCCTGCCATCCTGAAAAAGACGCCTTTATCCTCACTCTCTGCCTTCTGCCAGTTAGCCAATCCTCTATCCATGCCACGGTCTTACCCTTAAGGGATTATCGCTCCCCCCTGATCAGGTCTGTGTGAGATAGCCGTCAGGATCAGGAATTAACTATGGGCTGTATTATTTTGTAAATACGCTGTGGATTCTGCACCAAGCCTGTGTGAAGTGAGTCGAAAAATGTGTACCATTGTTCGCAAATGGTTTCAAATGCTGCTACTGTACTGGGGATGGGGGGTTGTTATTGACAGGTGGCAGCAGAGAAGAATCTGTTCCTGAGTCGGCAGCATGGTGGCACAATAAGAACGTAAGAACATAAGAACATAAGGCCATCTAACCCCTCGAGCCTGCCCCTGCCATTCAATAAGATCATGACTGATCTGAGGTGGATCAGTTCCACTTACCCGCCTGATCCCCATAACCCCTAATTCCCTTACCGATCAGGAATCCATCTATCCGTGATTTAAACAAATTCAACCACCACGTCAATGGGCAGAGAATTCCAGAGATTCACCACCCTCTGGGAGAAGAAGTTCCTCCTCAACTCTGTCCTAAACTGACCCCCCTTTATTTTGAGGCTGTGCCCTCTAGTTCTAGCTTCCTTTCGAAGTCGAAAGACTCTCTCCACCTCTACCCTATCCAGCCCCTTCATTATCTTATAGGTATCTAAAAGATCCTTCCTCAGCCTTCTAAATTCCAACGAGTACAAACCCAATCTGCTCAGTCTCTCCTCATAATCAACACCCCTCATCTCTGGTATCAACCTGGTGAAGCTTCCCTGCACTCCCTCCAAGGCTAATATATCCTTCCGCAAATAAGGATATTGTTCCTGTCGGACAATGGTTAGCACTGCTGTCTCACAGGGACTTGAGTTCGATTCCTGGCTTGGATCACTGTCTATCTGGAATTTGCATATTCTATCCGTGTCTGCACGGGTTTGCACCAGATGCTCCGGTTTTCACCCACAGTCCAAAATGTGCAGGTTAGGTTGATTGGCCATGTTAACTGTCCATTAGCGTCCTGGGATATGTATGTTTGGGGGATTAGCTGGGTACATATGTGGGACTTCGGGGATAGGGCCTGGGTTGGATTGTTGTCGGTGTTGACTCGATGGGTCAAATGACACCCTTCTGCACTGTCGTGTTTGTATGATTCTTTGAGTCGGTTGGTACATGTCCTGTGACATTTTTTATCTTTTTCTCTGAAGGAACAAGTGGGAAGTGTTTATGTCCGTGGTGCGCTATTCCTCAAATAGGCTGATTGCTTTTGTGAGGCAACGGGAAGCTTAGACAGAGTCAATGAGTGGCAGTTTGGTTTGAGTGATGAACTGGTCTACAATCACCAAGCATTGAAGTTTCTTTCAGTTTTGGACAGAGCAGGAGCCATTCCAAGCTAGAATGTTATTGATGGTGCATCTATAAATGTTGGTGAGAGTCGCAGCTGGCATGGCAAATGCCCGTAAACCTCTTAGAAAATAGAGGCGTTCGTAGGCTTTTTTAATTGTCGGGTCGTCATGGGGGAAGCAGGAAAAGTTGTTCGTGATCTGGACCCTAAAGCTTGAAGCTCTCGAACATTTTAACTTCATCCCATTGATGTAGATAGGGGCATGTGAACAAAGAACAAAGAACAATACAACACAGGAACAGGCCCTTCGGCCCTCCAAGCCCGCGCCGCTCCCCGGTCCCGGATTGAATCCTGAATCCAGGATCCCCGCCCAATTTTCCAGCCTATCTACATCCTAATATCCTATCGACCGAGCTGTCCCTCACAGCTACGAAGCTTTGTTCATCACAACCTATTAACTCACCCCCACCCCCCCGCCCCCCCATTTCCAGACCATGTAATCTCCAGGGAGAGGCGAAAACCCAGAGTGAAAACCCCAGGGCCAATATGGGGAAGGAAAATCTGGGAAATTCCTCTCCGACCCCCTGAGGCGATCGAAACGAGTCCAGGAGATCACACTGGCCCTGATCAGAAAATGCTTCCCAACCCTATTCATTTCCACTTCTGCTTTACGAACACCATCTGAATTCCCTGCCCCCGAGACAGGTTCCCAAGTATCCGCAGTCTCGCTCTGTACTGGCACCAGCAAGATGATCATAGAATGAAGCCTTGAAACGAGAAACAAAGAACAATTAGCCCGCGCCGCTCCCTGGTCCAAACTAGACCACTCTTTTGTATCCCTCCATTCCTACTCCGTTCATATAGCTGTCTCGATAAGTCTTAAACGCTCCCAGTGTGTCCGCCTCCACCACCTTGCCCGGCAACACATTCCAGGCCCCCACGACCCTCTGTGTAAAATATGTCCATCTGATATCTGTGTTAAACCTCCCCCCCTTCACCTTGAACCTATGACCCCTCGTGAACGTCACCACCGACCCGTGGAAAAGCTTCCCACCGTTCACCCTATCTATGCCTTTCATAATTTTATACACCTCTATTAAGTCTCCCCTCATCCTCCGTCTTTCCACTATGCTTCCAAAAATCGATTTGCTTTGTTGACATTGGGGAAGAGAATATTGATGTCGCCCCAGTTCGCCAGGTTCTCTATCTCTTCCTTGTTCTTGGTCTCAGCGTTGTTTGAGATCCGACCCACGACAGGTGTCATCAGAAACCTTGCAAATCGGGTTGGAGGGGAATTTGGCCACACAACCATCGGCGTATCAGGAGTATATTAAGGGGCTGAGGACGCAGCCCTACTGGGCACCGCTGTTGAGGATGATTGTGAAGGAGATGTTGTTGACTCTACTTAATTTTGCTGTCTATGGATTCCGAAGTTCAGGATCCAATTGCAGAGGCAGGAGCCAAGCCCAGGGCCATGGACTTTGGACTTGATTTTCGTAGGACTAATGGTGTTGCAGGCCGAGCTGTAGTCGATAAACACGAGTCTGTGTTCCAGGGTTCACTGTAGGGCCACGGAGATGGCGTCTGTAGTCTTGTAGAGGTCGGTGAACTGTAGTGGATCCAAGCAATCTGGGAAGCCGGAACTGATTCATGCCAATACTTACCTTTTGATGCATTTTATAATATTGGATATCAGAGTCACCGGACGATAGTCATCAAGGTAGGCTGCTTGGCTTTTACTTTGGTACTGGCCTTTATTTGAGGTTTCACCTTGTGCATAGATTAGCAACCTTCCTGCCGAGAGAGAACTCATGGAGCTGCACTGGTCCAGTAGACTATAGTGTGACAGCAGCAATCTCAATGAGTATTATAGACGATAGCTATTCGCTGAACCCTGAAGCTGTCTCCCACTGTTGAAAGCGAACCCTGGTACTTGTGTTCTTGTGCCAATCGAGTGTGAGATTACTATTTCTTCCTGTGTTGTGCTAACAGTGGCCACAATGCTGTGGTCTCCTCTCCAAGGTACAGTCCTGGGTAAATATAATAGAGATTCTGTGCTATCAAGGCATCAGGATATCCCTCTGCCAACGTTTAGTATTGTCCAGAGGCAAGGGTCAAACCAGCACTGTTTGGGACCAGCCCTGTTGCAGGTGTTGTCAGTAAGCTGACTGAGAGATGACAGATTACAATCGACAGGACTCCAGTCTGGATTTTCTGACAGGGTTTACTCTCTCAGTCTTCTTACCCTCCAAATCCCCCACAAGGTAGAGGGGCTATTTACCTGTAACTGAGTGAGATTCAATGTTGTGGACTCCCTGCAAAACGCTCTCCCAAATGAAAACCATTGTGTCGCTACCATGGAACAGCATGGTGGCACAGTGGTTAGCACTGCTGGACCTTCTCCCCGTGTCGGCGTGGGCTTCCTCCGCATGCACAACTTTCCTCTCACACTGCAAAAGACGTGCTGGATTTGTTTTTAAAGAGATTTAATTCTTCTGTGCCTGTGTGTGCATTTTTAAAATTTTAACCCATCCTCAGTCTGAATGGTAACTTCTTCCCCTGAATTATGTCTAATTTCATTACTTTTTTCCCTTCCTGACAGTGAACATAATCACAATTGTGACACTGACGAGCAGAAACTGTGGTCTGTCCAAATGTGTCACTCGTTACCTGGTGGCCATGTCAGCGGGGGATCTACTGGTCGTTATCCTCGACCTGATATTTAGACACATTCCCATTGTTTATCCAGAACAGTTTTATTTCCTGCGCTTGGTCCCCATGTGTAACATCCACGCCATCCTGCTTTATGCAGCCACTGATTGTTCCGTCTGGTTCACCGTCACTTTCACCTTTGATCGATTTGTAGCCATTTGCTGCCCCAACCTGAAAAGTAAATATTGCAGTGCGAAGTCGGCAGCTTTGGTTCTGGGAACAGTGACGGTGCTGAGCTGTTTGAAGAACATCTTTTGGTATTTTATGTTTTCAAATGAATATCGGCTGCTGAACAACCCCTGGTTTTGTGATGTCACATTGGATGTTCTGTACTCTCCGGTCTGGGGAACAATCGAGTTCCTCCACAACATTCTAACCCCGGCTGTCCCATTCGTCCTGATTCTGTTGCTCAATGCTTTCACCGTCAGACACATTTTAGTGAGCAGCAGAGCCCGCAGGAGACTTCAGGCTCACAGCAGTGTGGAGAATTCCAGAGATCCTGAGATGGAGAGTCGCAGAAAATCCATCATTTTATTGTTTGTTATCTCAGCCAATTTCATCCTCTTGTGGTCAATGTTAATGGTTTATTCTATATGGCGTCGGATGTATGATTTGGGCTATAAGTCGGTATGGTTAGATACTTTTGTTTTGGAATTGGGTTTCATGCTGCAACTCACAAGTTGCTGCACAAACACTGCCATTTATGCTGTGACACAGACTCACTTCAGACATCAGCTAAAAAATCTACTGAAATATCCCCTTACTTCAATTCTTCAACTCATTACACCCTGAGAGGAAACTACAACCACAAGACCCCGACTCTTCCTTTTGGACAGACAAACTGTAAACAACAAACAGCCTCACAGAGACAGAAAGAGTGACACATAGAGAGAGAGAGGGAGGGCAGTGAAAGCAGCAGTGAGAGTGAAGAGAGACAGAGATTGACAGAGAGAGGACAGGGCACAAAGACATGAAGAGCGACAGAGTTTGAAAGAGTTTCTAACAGGTTCAGGGAAGAAAAACAGAGAGAACAAGAGATAGAGAGAGAGACAGAGAAAAAATACAGAGACAGAGAGAGATTTGAACAGGCTCAATGTGTGGGCATGTGCGAAGCAGTTGCAGTAAAATGTGGGTAAATGTGAGGTTATCCACTTTGGCGGCAATAATAGGAAGACAGATTATTATTTGAATGGGCGTAAATTGAGAGAGGTGGATACCTAGCGAGACCTTGGTGTCCACATGCATCAGTAACTGAAAGTAAGAGCGCAGGTACAGCAGGCAGTGAAGAAGGCAAATGGTATGCTGGCCTTCATCGGGAGAAGATTTGAGTCCAGGAATAGAGATGTGTTACTGCAGCTGTACGGGGCATTGCTGAGGCCACACTTCGAGTATTGTGTGCAGTTTCGGTGTCCTTATCTGAGGAAGGATGTCCTTGCTGTAGAGGGAGGACAGCGAATGTTTACCAGGCTGATTCCTGGGATGGCAATCTGTGATACGAAGAGAGACAATGTCGGTTAGGGCTTTATTCATTGGAGTTTATTCGGGTGAAACATACAATATTGGAACAGGTTCAGACAGGATAGATTGAGAAAGAATGATCCCGATGCTCAGGGAGTTGAGGACTAGGATTCATGGTTTGAGAATAAGCATCGACCATTTAAAACAGAGATGAGGAGACATTTCTGCACCCAGATAATCTTTGGACTTCGCTCTCACGGAAGGTAGTAAAGGTCAAAACATTTCGTGATTTCAGGAAGAAATTATATAGAGCTCTTGGGGCTAAAGTGATCACGGGATATTGGAGGAAGGGATGATCAGGGTTTTGATGTTGATGATCAGCTACGAACAAAATGAATGTCGGAGCAGGCTCGAAGGGCCGAATGGCCTGCTCCTGCTTTTACCATATTTCAATGTTTCCATGATTGTCAAGCTGAGGTGAGTCTGAACATGATCTGGGTCGGAACCTTGTGTAACTCTGAGCCTTGTCTGAGTCCGAACATTGTGTGAATCTGAACCGCGTATCTGTCTGAACCTGACTTGCTCTGAACCTGGTGCGGGCCTGAGCTGGTATGAGCCCTATCGACATGAATGCCAGCATTCCATTTGCCTTTCTAACTGCCGATTGAACCTTCAGGTTAACCTGGCGAGAATCTTGAACAAGGACTCCCAAGTTCCTTTGTGCATCTGATTTCCTAAGTATTACCGCTATGCCTCCTATCCGTCTATGCCTCCATTCCTCCTCCCAAAGTGCATAATCTCACACGTTTCCTCATTGTATTCCATCTGCCACTTCTTTGCCCACTCTCCTAACCTGTCCAAGTTCTTCTGCAGCCCCACTGCTTCCTCAATAATACCTGTCCCTCTACATATCGTTGTATCATCTGCAAACTTCGCAACATTGCCTTCATTTCGTTCTTCCAAATCATTAATGTATATCGTGAAAAGTTGTGGTCCCAGCACCGACCTCTGAGGCACACCACTATTCATTGGCTGCCACCCTGAAAAAAAATCCCTTCATCCCCACTCTCGACCTTCTGCCAGTCAGCCAATCCTCTATCCATGCCAGGATCTTACCCTCAACACCATTGGCACTTAACTTATTTAACAGTCTCCTGGGCAGCGCCTTACCAATGGCCTTCTGGATATCGAAATAAATCAGGTTCTCCTTTATCTAACTTCCTTGTTACCTCCTCAAAGAACTCTAACAGATTTGTCCGACATGAGGTCCCCTTGTCAAAGCCGTGCTAACTCAATCCTACTTTATTATGCACTTCTGCGAACTCATCTTTAAGAATGAACTCTAAAATCTTGCCAATGACCGAAGGCAGGCTAAACGGCATAATTTCCCGTCTCCTGCCTCTTAAACAACAGTGTTACATTTGCTAATTTCCAGTCTTCTGGTACCGTCCCTGCCTCCAGTGGCTCCTGAAAGATCACCACCAATGCCTCCACAATTTCCTCAGCCAACTCTTTTAGAATCTTGGGGTGTAATCCATCCGGTCCAGGTTATTTATCCAGCTTCAGACCTTTCAGTTTCCCCAGAACATTCTCCTTAGTGATGGCCAATACACTCAGCTGTGCCCCCGGAATCTCCTGGAGCTCTGGTATCCCACTGGTGTCTTCCACCGTGAAGACTGATGCAAAGTAACTATTCAGTCCCTCTGTCACTTCTTTGTTTCCCATTATTCCTTTTCCGGTCTCATTTTCCAGTAGTCCAATGGCTATTTGTGCCTCTTACCTTTTATATATTGGAAAAAACGCTTCCTATCTTCTTTGATATTACTAGCTAGCTGACACTCGTATTTAATCTTCTCCCCCATTCTTGCTTTTTTAGTTGTCCTCTGCTCGCTTTTAAATGCTTCCCAATCCTCTGCCTTCCCACTACCCCTTGCCACTTTGTAGGTTTTTTCTTTTGCGTTTATGCTGTCCTTGACTTCCCCGTCAGCCATGGATGCCTCGTCCTCCACTTAGGATGTTTCTTCCTCCTTGGGATGGATTTCAGTTCTGCCTCCCAAATAACTCTCAAAAACTCCTGCCATTGCTGTTCCACTGTCTTCCCTGCTGGGCTCCCTTTCCAACCAACTCTGTCCAGCTCCTCCCTCATGTCTTTGTAGATACCTTTATTTAATTGTAATACTGTTACATCTGATTCCAGCTTCTCCCTCTCTAACTGCAGGGAAAATTATATCATGTTAGGTTACTGCTCCCGAAGGGTTCCTTCACCTTAAGGCTCCAAATGAAGTCTGCGTCATTGCACATCACCAAATCCAGAATTGCCTGCTCCTTTGTAGGCTCTGTCAAAAGCTGCTCCAAAAACCATCTCTTACACATTCCACAAATTCATTTTCTTGGGCTCCACGACCTACCTGATTTTCCCAGTCCACGTGCACGTTGAAGTCCCCCATGACTATTGTAATACTGCCTTTTCTATCTCCTGATTTATTTTCTGCTCCCCATTCTCTCACTATCCTCATCACTACCCGCAGACTGGACTTTGCCCTTGACCTCCGCCAATCGTTCCCGATGTTGAAATTTGAAGGCCAGTGTCCGAAGTTCAAAGTGTCTCGATTTTTCCCTTTCGCTTGCCTCCTTTTATTTCTTTTGCCTGTGATTCAGATCGTTTAAATTATTTTGCTTGCTGTTCCTCCCCTTCATTTTCTTTTGCCTGCAATTCAAAGAGTTTTATTTATTTTTCATATTCAGTCAGTTTCATTTGCAACTGAATTCTCGCCATTTCCAACGATTCTGACTGTGCTTCTGACAATTCCAAATGCTGTGCTATCGCCACAATTATCTTTCCTTTCCGTACTCTGTCAGCCAATGTTAATTGCAATGTGTTTGCCGATTCCAAAAGCTTTGCTTTATTCACTTCCTGCAAGGTAACTTGCGTGACTTCCTCCACCCACAGAAACGTCTGAGCCTCGGAAAGAGCCATTAATCCAAACCACACTCCCTATTGAAACTGGAATACAACACCTGAAAAGAAAACACAAATCTGCGCACCACTCACTGTCTTTGGGTTCACGAATCCCAAATCAATCAAGAAATACAGATATCAATCCTGGAGCCCCCACTTGTTAAAAGACAGGTTGGATACTTCCAGGTGTTCCATGAAGCTCGAGTGACCTGTAACTGTTTACCTTGAATTTGGCTATAAGGAGTACGAGAGGTTTCACTTCAGGTGTGAGTGAACTGACCCACGAGGAACTCTTATTCAAAACAAAGTTTAATTAAGAATAATGTTGACATGTATCGTAAGACAATTAGCAAGAACTTTTAACAATTATTTACAAGAAACACAACAGCCACGCTAATGTATAACTCTGAAGGAAATGTCTCCAGTGTGTGCCAACCAAAGCCAACATCCAATCCACAAAACCCTCCAAATCACCACAATACAGCAGACGTTCATGTCTACGTATTACACGTGTCCAGCCTCCTGGGTTGACAGCTCAAAATCCCTTGAGAAGAAATTCAGAAGACGTTGTCGTCGAATCTGTTTGGCAAAATACAGCTTTTTTTAAAAAGGGAAGGACAGGGAGAGGGAGAGAGATTGCTTCTTAGCTTGCTGCTAAACTGCTTCCTAAAACAAAGTTAAAAGACCAAAAGGAAAAGAAAACTATTACCTGACTGCCACAGCTTATCTCCACCTCCATGTAAGCTGCATGATTCAAAAAAAACATTCTTAAAGGTACATTCACGTGACAACATTAAAACTCACGCACTCAATTCAGCACTCCTCATTGCCGCAACACTCACCCCCTCACATCAACACTCCCCTGTCACTTCAACACACACCCTCATCTCAACACACTCCCGCTCAACTCAATCGTCCCCTTCTCCTCTCTACGCAACTCATATCACACAGACATTACACCCTTTCTCCTCAACATTCTCTGTCTCACCTCAAGACTATACATCTCACATCTAAATTCTCCCTCTCACAGCCAAATTCACGACCCGCGATTCACACCTCCCTTATTTCAAAACCCATCCCTTCTGCTCTCAGTGACCACTCCTTACTAAACACTCCCCGTTCTCGTTAATACTCCCCCTCACACATCAACACAGCCGTCTCTCATGAACATTGCTCCTCTCAGCTCGACATGCCCCCTTATCTTAACACTGCCCTGCCTCAATGGAAAAATGTCCCTCTTATGTCAAAACTCCCCTTCTCACCTCAACACACTCACCCCTCAAAAACACGTCCCCTCAACTCAGCACTCACCACCACCACAACACACCTCCCCAATCCTCAACACACATTCGCGCACCTCAGCACACATCCCCCGCAACTCAACAAATCCCCTCTCATCACAACACACTTCCCCGCACCTCAACACATCCTGTCTCATCGCAACAGGCCAGTTCTCACCTCAACACTCACCTTCTCACATCTACATTCTCCCACTGAGGTCAACATCACCCCTCGCAACGGAACACCCCCTTTCAGCTCAACAGTCCCCCACTCAACACAACCCACCCCCTGCCACCTTAACATATTCCCCCCTCACATCAATCCTCACTGCTCATCTCTACATTACCCCACGCACCACAACACTACCCATCTCATCTCTACACTCCCCACCCAGCTTCACACTCTCATCTCAAGATCCCCAAGAAATGAATTTCCCGTCCCACATCGCATGGCAGTCGGAGCAGACGGGCACAGACCGTGTAAAGTTCCCATTACCTCTGGCGGGATTATCTGATTTGGGGTGAGCGCGGGGGCCATCGGCAGTCCCCTTCTCAGGACCAAACTGTCCCTCTCATCACAAAACAACACCATCTCATTTCAGCAATCCCCTCTACTCTCAACACACTTTCTCTGATGTCAGCATGGCCCCTCTCGGCCAACGTTGTCAATCTGAAACGCTGCAGGAAAGGATGTCCCGAGGCATGGTACATTGGGGAAACCATGCAGACGCGACGACAACAGATGAATGAACACCGCTCGACAATCACCAGGCAAGACTCTTCCTGTGGGGGAGCACTTCAGCAGTCACGGGCATTCGGCCTCTGATCTTCAGGTAAGCGTTCTCCAAGGCGGCCTTCACGATACACGACAGCGCAGTGTCGCTGAGCAGAAACTGATAGCCAAGTTCCGCACACATGAGGACGGCCTAAACCGGGATGTTGGATTTATGTCACATTGTCAGTAACCCCCACAGCTTGCCTCTTGGACTTGCAGGCTGTGCTTTCTGGAGACACTACACACCTCTTCAAAAAGTGCTTAATGCTCCCTCCAAACACATTGTCTGTATCTTTAAGATCTGGTTGGCTGTAGGGATTCGTATTCCAATCAGTATTCTGTAACTTGATTTTGTGTCTCTATGTCCTGTTTGAGAGCACATTTTCACTCCATCTGACGAAGGAGCAGCTCTCCGAAAGCTAATGGCATTTAGGACCAAATAAAGCTGTTGGACTTTAACCTGGTGTTGTTAAAACTCTTACTGCCCTCTCGCTTTGACAGTCCTCATGCAACTCAACACTCACTCTCAATCCTACAATCCTCTTTTTTGCCTCAGAATTATAGTCTCACCATAAAATCGTGATCTCACCTCGTCACTGCCCATCTCACCTCAATTCTCTGCTGTTTACCTGCGGTCTCTCCCCCTCACGCACACGCCCATGCTCCTCCCCGGATGCACACACCCGTGCCCCCAATCGCACGCACACGCACGCACTCCCCCCCGCATGCAAACGCCTGCGCTCCCCCCAGCCCCGCATGCACACGCCCCCGCCACCCCCCCCCCCCGCCCCCCGCACGCACACATAAGAACAGAAGAAAAGAAGAACATAAGAAATAGGAGCAGGAGTAGGCCATCTAGTCCGCCGAACCTGCCACGCCATTGAACAAGATCATGGCTGATCTGAAGCGAATCCGTTCCAATTACCCGCCTGATCCCCATATCCCTTAATTCCCTTATCGATCAGAAATCTATCTACCCGTGATTTAAACATATTCAACAAGGTAGCCTCCACCACTTAATGGGCAGAGAATTCCAGAGATTCACTACCCTCTGTGAGAAGAAGTTCCCCCTCAACTCTGTTCTGAACCGGCCCCCACTTGTTTTGAGGCTGTGCCCTCTAGTTCTGGTTTCCGTTCTAAGTGGAAAGAATCTCTCAACCTCTACCCTATCCAGCCCCTTCATTAACTTATATGTCTCTATAAGATCACCCCTCAACCTTCTAAACTCCAACGAGTACAGACCCAATCTGTTCAATCTCTCCTCATAAGCTACACTTTTGAGCGGGCAGCGTCGTTAGCGGGCAGCAGAGTGAGCAGGAGGTAGAGTGAAAGCTGTAGGGCTTTGGCTCACAGGGCTTAAGTGAGCAGGAGGCAGAGTGAAAGCTGTCGAGCTTTGGCTCACAGGGCTTGAGTGAGCAGGAGGCAGAGTGAAAGCTGTCGGGCTTTGGCTCACAGGGCTTGAGTGAGCAGGAGGCAGAGTGAAAGCTGTAGGGCTTTGGCTCACAGGGCTTGAGTGAGCAGGAGGCAGAGTGAAAGCTGTAGGGCTTTGGCTCACAGGGCTTGGGCGAGCAGGGGTGAGTTAATTCATTTTTTGCTGTTTCTACCTGGTGCTGGCAAGGTATATAGAGAGGATGGGTGTGAAGGCAGTGCAATGTTCCTCTTGCACTATGTTCGAGGTGAGGGACGACGTCAGTGTCCCTGCTGATTATACCTGTGAGAAGTGCATCCATCTGCAGCTCCTCCAAAACCGTGTAAGGGAACTGGAGCTGGAGTTGGAGGAACTTAGGATCATTAGGGATGCAGAGATGGCCATAGACAGAAGCTTCAGGGATACAGTTACTCCGCGGAATGAAAATAGATGGGTGACGGTGAGAGGGGCTGGGAAGAAGCAGTCGGTGCAGGGATCCCCTGTGGTCGTTCCCCTTAGCAATAAGTATTCCGCTTTGGATACGGTTGAAGGGGACGACATGCCAGTGGTGAGCCGCAGTGAGAGGATCTCCGGCACTGAGTCCGTCCCTGTGGCTCAGGAGGGTAAGGAGGAGAGCGGGAGGGCAATAGTTATTGGGGACTCGTTAGTTCGAGGGATAGATAGGAGGTTCTGTGGCAGCAAAACAGACTCGAGGATGGTTTGTTGCCTACCGGATGCCAGGGTCCGTGACGTCTCGGACCGGGTTTTCCGGATTCTTAAGGGGGAGGGGAAACAGTCACAAGTCGTGGTACACATTGGTACCAACGACATAGGTAAGAGAAGGGACGGGGATTTAAAACAGGAATTTCGGGAGCTCGGCTGGAAGCTGAGAGCAAAGACAAAACATGTGGTCATCTCTGGTACGCTACCGGTGCCACGTGATAGCGAGTTGAGGAACAGGGAGAGAGTGCACTTAAACATGTGGTTGCAGGGATGGTGCAGGAGGGAGGGTTTCAGATACGTGGATAATTGGAACACGTTCTGGGGAAGGTGGGACCTCTACAAACAGGACGGGGTGCACCTGAACCAGAGGGGCACCAATAACCTGGGAGGGAAATTTGCTACGGCTCTTCAGGGGGATTTAAACTAATTTGTCAGGGGAGTGGGAAAAGGAGTTGTAGTCCAGAAGTCAGTTTTGAGGGTGGTGAGGTATTGGGGAAGGTATCAAGGTCAAGGGTGGGTACCGGTAGACAGGAAGATGGGTTGAAGTGTGTCTACTTCAATGCAAGGAGCATCCGGAACAAGGTGGATGAACTTGGGGCGTGGATTGCTACTTGGGACTACGATGTTGTGGCCATTACGGAGACGTGGGTAGAACAAGGACAGGAATGGTTGTTGGACGTTCCGGGGTACAGATGTTTCAGTAAGTGTAGGGAAGCTGGTAAAAGAGGTGGAGGAGTAGCATTGTTAATCAAGGATAGTTTAACGGCTGCGGAAAAGCACTTTGAGGGGGATATGCACACTGAGGTAATATGGGCTGCAGTTAGAAACAGGAAAGGAGCGGTCACGTTGCTAGGAGTTTACTATAGGTCCCCGAATAGTAATAGAGATGTGGAGGAAGAAATTGCTAAGCAGATTATGGATACGTGTGGGGGTCACAGGGTAGTTGTCATGGGGGACTTTAACTTTCCAAATATTGATTGGAACCTTTGTAGGTCGAATAGTTTGGATGGGGCACTTTTTGTGCAGTGTGTGCAGGAGGGTTTCCTGACACAATATGTGGATAGGCCGACAAGGGGTGAGGCCACATTGGATTTGGTACTGGGGAATGAACCGGGCCAAGTGTTAGATTTGGTTGTGGGAGAGAACTTTGGAGATAGTGACCACAATTCGGTGTCTTTTGTTATTACAATGGAGAGGGAAAGGGCCGGACGGCAGGGCAAGGCTTACAATTGGGGGAGAGGTAATTATGATGCGATTAGGCAAGAATTAGGGGGCATAAGATGGGAACAGAAACTGTCAGGGAAAGGCACTGATGAAAAGTGGAACTTTTTCAAGGAACAAATACTGGGTGTCCTTGATAGGTATGTCCCTGTCAGGCAGGGAGGAAATGGCCGAGTGAGGGAACCGTGGCTCACAAAAGAGGTGGAATGTCTTGTGAAAAGGAAGAGGGAAGCTTATGTAGGGATGAGGAAACAAGGTTCAGATGGCTCGACTGAGGGTTACAAGTTAGCAAGGAACGAGCTGAAAAAGGGGCTGAGGAGAGCGAGGAGGGGACATGAGAAGTCCTTGGCGGGTCGGATCAAGGAAAACCCCAAGGCTTTTTACTCTTATGTGAGGAATAAAAGAATGACCAGGGTGAGGTTAGGGCCGGTCAAGGACAGTGGTGGGAACTTGTGTATGGAATCAGTAGAGCTAGGCGAGGTGATGAATGAATACTTTTCTTCAGTGTTCACCAAGGAGAGGGGCCATGTTTTTCAGGAAGAGAAGGTGTTACAGGCTAATAGGCTGGAGGAAATAGATGTTCGGAGGGAGGATGTATTGGCAGTTTTGAATAAACTGAAGGTCGATAAGTCCCCTGGGCCTGATGAAATGTATCCTAGGATTCGTTGGGAGGCGAGGGATGAGATTGCAGAGCCTTTGGCTTTGATCTTTGGGTCCTCGCTGTCCACGGGGATGGTGCCAGAGGACTGGAGAGTGGCAAATGTTGTTCCTCTGTTAAAGAAAGGGAATAGAAATGACCCTGGTAATTATAGACCGGTTAGTCTGACTTCGGTGGTTGGTAAATTGATGGAAGAGGTCCTTAGGGATGGGATTTACGACCATTTAGAAAGATGCGGATTAATCCGGGATAGTCAGCACGGATTTGTGAAGGGCAAATCGTGCCTCACAAATTTGATAGAATTTTTTGAGGAGGTAACTAGGTGTGTTGATGAAGGTAAGGCGGTTGATGTCATATACATGGATTTTAGTAAGGCGTTTGATAAGGTCCCCCATGGTCGGCTTATGATGAAAGTAAGGAGGTGTGGGATAGAGGGAAAGTTGGCCGATTGGATAGGTAACTGGCTGTCTGATCGAAGACAGAGGGTGGTGGTGGATGGAAAATTTTCGGACTGGAGGCAGGTTGCTAGCGGAGTGCCGCAGGGATCGGTGCTTGGTCCTCTGCTCTTTGTGATTTTTATTAATGACTTAGAGGAGGGTCTGAAGGGTGGATCAGTAAATTTGCTGATGACACCAAGATTGGTGGAGTAGTGGATGAGGTGGAGGGCTGTTGTAGGCTGCAAAGAGACATAGATAGGATGCAAAGCTGGGCTGAAAAATGGCAAATGGAGTTTAACCCTGATAAATGCGAGGTGATTCATTTTGGTAGGACTAATTTAAATGTGGATTACAGGGTCAAAGGTAGGGTTCTGAAGACTGTGGAGGAACAGAGAGATCTTGGGGTCCATATCCACAGATCTCTAAAGGTTGCCACTCAAGTGGATAGAGCTGTGAAGAAGGCATATAGTGTGTTAGCTTTTATTAGTTAGTTTAAGAGCCGTGGGGTTATGCTGCAACTGTACAGGACCTTGGTGAGACCGCATTTGGAATATTGCGTGCAGTTCTGGTCACCTCACTATAAGAAGGATGTGGAAGCGCTGGAAAGAGTGCAGAGGAGATTTACCAGGATGCTGTCTGGTTTGGAGTGTCGGTCTTATGAGGAAAGGTTGAGGGAGCTGGGGCTGTTCTCTCTGGAGCGGAGGAGATTCAGGGGAGACTCAATAGAGGTTTATAAAATGATGAAGGGGATAGATCGAGTGAACGTTCAAAGACTATTTCCTCGGGTGGATGGAGCTATTACGAGGGGGCATAACTATAGGGTTTCTTGGTGGGAGATATCGGAAGGATATCAGAGGTAGGTTCTTCACGCAGAGAGTGGTTGGGGTGTGGAATGGACTGCCTGCAGTGATAGTGGAGTCAGACACTTTAGGAACATTTAAGCGGTTATTGGATAGGCACATGGAGCACACCAGGATGGTAGGGAGTGGGATAGCTTGATCTTGGTTTCAGATGAAGGTCGGCACAACATCGTGGGCCGAAGGGCCTGTTCTGTGCTGTACTGTTCTATGTTCTATGTTCTATGTACACTGCTCATCTCCGGTATCAACCTGGTGAACCTTCTCTGCACTCCCTCCAAGGCAAATATATCCATTGGCAAATACGGTGGACCAAAACTGCACACAGTGCTCCAGTTGTGGCCTCACTGGTGCCTTGTATAGTTGCAGCAAGTCCTCCCTGCTTTTATATTCTATCGCGCTCACGCTAAAGGCCAACATTCCATTCGCCTTCTTGATCACCTGCTGCACCTGCAGACTGAGTTTTTGCGAATCGTGCACAAGGACCCACAGGTCCCTCTGCACAGTAGCATGATGTAATTTTTCTCCATTAAAATAATATTCCAATTTACTGTTATTTCTTCCAAAGTGCATAACCTCACATTTGCCAACGTTATATTTCATCTGCCAGATCCTCGCCCACTCACTCAGCCTATCCAAATCTCTCTGCAGACCTTCTGCATCCTCCACGCAATTCGCTTTCCCACTCATCTTCGTGTCATCAGCAAACTTTGAGACCCTACACTCAGTCCCCTCCTCCAGATCATCAATGTGAATGGTAAACGGTTGAGGCCCCAGCACCGATCCCTGCGGCACGCCACTGGTCACCAACTGCCAAACAGAAAAGCACACATTTATTTCAACTCTCTGTTTCCTGTCAGATAGCCAATCCCCAATCAACGCCAACAACTTACCCCCAAATCCGTGTACCCCAATCTTCTGCAGCAACCTTTTGTGAGCCACCTTATCGAATGCCTTCTGGAAATCTAAAAACACCACATCCACCGGTTCCCCTCTGTCAACCGCACTGGTGACATCTTCATAATAATCCACTAAGTTCGTCAAACACGACTTTCCCTTCATGAATCCATGCTGCGTCTGCTTGATCGAACCATTTTTATCCAGGTGCTCTGCTATTTCCTCTTTAACGATGGACTCCAGCATCTTCCCAACTATGGACGTTAAGCTAACCAGCCTCTAGTTACCCTCCTTTTGTCTACTTCCTTTTTTAAACAGCGGCGTAACAGTAGCTGTTTTCCAGTCAGCCGGCACTGCCCCAGATTCCAGCGAAATTTGGTAAATGACTACTAACGCAGCTGCTATTACCTCAGCCATTTCCTTCAGTACCCTGGGATGCATTCCATCTGTCCCGGGGACTTGTCGACCTTCAGTCCCATTAGTCTACAAGCACTACCTCCTTAGTAACAGTAATTGTATTAAGAACCTCACCTCCCACCAACTCTCTATCTCTAATATTCGGTAAATTATTTGTGTCTTCGACCGTGAAGACCGACACAAAGAACACATTTAAAGGCTCAGCCAATTCCTCGTTTTCCACGATTAAGACCCCCTCTCGTCCTCCAAGGGTCCAAAATTCACTCTAGCCAATCTATTCCTTTTTAAATATTTGTAAAAGCTTTTACAATCATTTTTTATATTTTGAGCGAGTTTAGTTTCATAATCTATCTTTCCTTTCTTAATCGCTTTCTTAGTCGTTCTTTGTTGTTTTTTAAACTTTCCTAATCCACCAATTCGCCACTATTTTTGGCCACTCTGTACGCATCTGTTTTTATTTTAATACTCTCCTTTATTTCCTTCGTTATCCACGTCTGGTTATCCTTTTTCTTAGTCTTTCTTTGTCACAGGAATATATTTTTGCTGAGTACTTAAAAAAATCTCCTTAAAAATCCTCCACTGTTCCTCAGCTGTCCTATCTACCAGTCTGCTTGCCCAGTCTACATTAGTCAATTGCACCCTCATCCTATTGTACTCCCCTCTGTTCAAGCAGAGGACACTGGTTTGGGACCCTACTTTCTCACCCTTCCTCTGTATCAGAAATTCAAGCATATTATGATCACTCATCCCAAGAGGATCCCTCACAAGTAGATCCTTAATTCTACGTGTCTCATTACCCTGGACCAGATCTAAGATAACTCGCTCTCTCGTAGGTTCTGTAACATACTGTTCAATGAAACTATCCCGACAGCATTCTAAGAACTCTTCCTCAAGCCCCCCACGTCCAATTTGAGTCGAACAATCAATATGCAGGTTAAAACCCCCCGTGATTATTGCCGTTCCGTTTTGGCACACGTACATTATTTGCTTGTATATAGCCCTCCCCACCTCTAAGTTATTATTTGGGGTCCTATAGACCATGCCTACCAATGTTTTTTCCCCCGACGATTCCTTATCTCCACCCACAACGATTCCACGTTTTGCTCCTTCGAGCCTACATTGCCTCTCAATACCGTCCTGATATTATCCTTTATTAACAGAGCTACCCCGCCTCCTTTTTCTACCTGTCTATCCTTCCTAAATGTCAGATACCACTAGATATTCAGTTTGCAGTCCCGGTCATCCTGCGACCACGTTTTGTGATGGCCACGAGATCATAATCATTTGTATGGATTTGTGCCATCAACTCATTTACTTTGTTTCGAATGCTTCGTGCATTCAGGCAAAGTGTCTTCATGCCAGCCTTTATCTAGACCCGTTTTGTTGAAATGCTCCCCCCTGCACCAGACGCCCGCGCTCCCCCCGCCCCCCCCCCCCACGCACACGCTCACTCGCCCCCCCCCCCCACCCCACCCCCGCATGCACATGCCCACGCTCTCAGGCCACACCAGACACGTGTGCTCCCCAGGGCCCCACACGCCCGCGCTCCCCCACGCCCGAAATGAAAAAGCCCGCGCCCCACGCCCGGAAACATCTGCCGTTGTCCCTACCCGGGGGGCCCGTGCGGGGGCTGTGCGAGTGCGGCGCGGGGGGGCCTCTGCCTGAGCAGCGCGGGGGGCCTGTGCGGGAGCAGCGCCGGGGGGGGGGGCGCTGTGCGGGAGCAGCGTGGGGCTCCTGCCAGTGCAGCGCGGGGCTCGTGCCGGTGCAGCGCGGGGCTGGCACTCCTAAGACAGGTACAGCGCGGGGTTCTATGCAGAGTTAAGGTCCCTCTGCCCCATCAAAAATTCCCAGGAAAGCGATAGTACATGGACAGATGGAGAATAAAGTTTCTTTTACAGCACCCATATGGGAATAGGGGATGTATTCGGCGATTGCTCCTCCAGTCTATTGCACAAAGAATGTCCGCATACACTGTCAAATACTGACGCACAGGATTGCATACAAATCAAAGCTCACTCTGCAGTGTCCCTTTGAATAGTTCAATGCAATGGGCTGCTTCTCTGTTTCGAACCCCATTCTGAACCATGTTTCTGAATTTGCCATTGGATTGCTGTAAATTGTGCTTCCATTGAACATTTCCAAGGACAGGGACAGCACTGGGTAAAGTATATGGTCGTGCTGCACTGCCAATTCAAACAGGCTGATAAAAGGGACGTGTTTCTTCGGCATAAAACACGTTTCCATCACTGTACATAATTCTCCCTCTATACTGTTCCCATCAAACTCTCCCAAGACAGGTACAGCACGGGGTTAGATACAGAGTTAAGCTCCCTCTACACTGTCCCCATCAAATACTCGCAGGACAGGTACAGCATGGGGTTAGATACAGAGTTAAGCTCCCTCTACACTGTCCCCCATCAAACACTCCCAGGACAGGTACAGCATGGGGTTAGATACAGAGTTAAGCTCCCTCTGTCCCCATCAAACACTTCCAGGAAAGCGACAGTACATGGACAGATGGAAAATAAAGTTTATTTTACAGCACCCACATAGAAATAGGGGTAATATTCGGCGATTGCTCCTCCAGTCTATTAGATAATGGCTGATTTGATGTGTCTCTCTCCCCTTAACGCTGTAAATATTGTCCCTTCAACTTCCCATTCAATTTCCTGTTGAAGTCCCCGATGGAATTTGCTTCCACCTCAGGGTCAGACAGTCCATTCCAGATTCCACTCATCACGACATTGCAAAGGTTTCTTCATGTTGCTTCTCTCTCCATGCACATGGAATCAGCATCCTTTGGCTGAGAGGAGGAGTGTGCAGCTTAGAGGAGACGTGTTACAGTGAGAGGGGCGAATTGAGGTGAGTGTTGACTTGGGGAGAGGGTTAAAGTGAGGGGAGCATTTTGAGTTGCGGGGATTAATTGATGAGGTGAGAGGGTAGTGTTGATTTGAGAGCGGGAGTGTGTTGTGTTGAGGGGGTAATTTTGAGCTGAATGTGTGTTAATGGGTTGGGAAGGGATGTGTTGTGGTGAGGGGTTTATGTTAATCTGAGTGGAGTGTTGTGTTGAGGTGAAGAACATGGAGTTCTATCGCTCTACGCTCGTCCACCAGACACTCCCAGGGTCTTTGCAGCAGTGGTTTGATGCAAAGTGAATCAGCCTCTTTGGTGTGCCAACCAAAGTGAGGTTGAGATTTCCAGAAACCTCCATCCACACTGTTTCACCAAGAACTCCAGTGAAGGTGTAGCAAGGGTGAGATGCACAAAAAATGTCCGCATACACTGTCAAACACTAAAGACCTGTGCAGGAGTAGCACAGGGTAAGGTACAAACAAGATCCCTCCACACTGTCCCATCAGGAACTCGAGCACAGGTGGACACAGAGATACCTGGAATTCTGAGTTCCCTGCATATTGCCAGCCAAAATTCCCAGATATGGGTGAAGCAAAGTTCAATACAGATACATCTCCTCTTGATACTGCCATCTGAAACCCTCCCAGAACGCTGACGCACAGGATTGCATACAAAGCAAAGCTCACTCTGCAGTGTCCCTTTGAATAGTTCACTGCAATGGGCTGCTTCTCTGTTTCGAACCCCATTCTGAAATATGTTTCTGAATTTGCCATTGGATTGCTGTAAATTGTGCTTCCATTGAACATTTACAAGGATAGGGACAGCACTGGGTAAAGTATATGGTCTTGCTGCACTGCCAATTCAAACAGGCTGATCAAAGGGCCGTGTATCTTCTGTTTCCATCACGTTTCCATCACTGTCCATGAAGTAATCACAGGGCAGCCCCACTGATATTGATATTTTCCACTCGTGCTTTCACAATAACGGTTTTCTGCTAAACTTCATTCCACTACTTTGTGGATTACTCCTTCAGATGTTTGCTAAATACAGTTTAGGCACTTTCCAATTCTAATGAATTAATTGCAAACATTTTCTGTTCTGTGTGAAGAGTGCCCCAGGAAAGAAAATCAGATTGACCGACTGATTGTAATCAATGCCAAATGGGGAATAATTGTCCTGTGTAGAAGTGAGAACCCGTTCCATATTGTGATTGTTTGCAATATTGGGACAATGAGATGACCCTGTCCAAAACAAGAACACTTTGCAATATCTCCCAGTAACAGTGAGTCTGTGTGTCAGCGTTCACCAAGCGGGATGACATTCCCGGAGGTGCTGACATCTCACGCAAAGTGAAAACCATAATTCAGTTGTTGGGGATTGCCTTGTTAAATTCAGCTGGGGATTTATTTAGGGATTTTGTGAAAAGTGGAGATCTTATACAATCTAATTGAAAAACATTTCGAAACCTGTTTCTCCAACTGACTGGACAGAACAGAAGAGGCACATTTATCGAGATCTCAAGGTGAATAACATTAGTTCCAGTCACTGAACACCAGCAGTAACATTTTAATGCATATCATTTTATACATGTTTCACATGCAGCGAATATATTTATTTTAATTCCGGTCTCTGAGGAATCAGATTTTGATACAGATAATTCTGATATTTAGCTCCCACACTGAGACCTCTGCTTGACCCGAAATAGATGCTCTGTTCAGCAATTATTTAAACCAAGTGTATTCGGGGAGGAACAAACTTACATTCTGCATTCAAACTTTATTTTGTTCATATCAGCCGAGGATCAGAATGATTGAAGGAGCTGAAGGTTTTTGAGACAGTTTGTGTAACGCTGCGGCAGTGTTGCCTTTATTCGTTGTGTGATGTGGGGGTCGCAGGGAATCAGTAGCGACAATAAGAGTGAGGCCAGGGATGTATTTGTTTGTCAGTTGGGAATAAGAATGAAGTCGGTGATACACCTGGAAGGTAAAGGCAGTGGGGATGAGGTTAACCATGCACCCGGATGTGTATTGACAATAAGAGCAATTCACTCATGTAGCTGTGCAGGTTGTGAAAGGAGAGTGCGATCACTGTTGTTCCTAAATACCTGGTTGCAATAAGAATCAGGTTATTTCTGCATCTGCAGGGACAGGTGTAGCATAGAGGAATCAACATAAAACTCCATCTGCAATTTCCCCAGCAAACACACCCAGGAGAGGGACAGCGTACGGATGTTTGGGGTGTGTGGATTGCGGGTCAGTGCGTGTGGGTTCCGGAGGCTGTGCGTGTGGGGTGCGGGGCTGTGCGTGTGGGGTGTGGGGCTGTGCGTGTGAGGTGTGGGGCTGTGCGCAGAATAAAGGTAACGCTGCATTGTCGTTAAACATATCTCCTGGGGCCGGTACAGCACCAATAGGACACAGTACAATGCCTCTGATCTCTTCCATCAACTTTTACTGTCTGGAGAAAATATTCGATCTCTTCGCATTCCCAAAGGTTACATCACGGGGTGAGACACAGACTAAAACTCCCTCTACACTGTCACCATCAAACACTCCCGGACAGGTACAGCACGGGGTTAGACACAGAGTAAAACTCCCTCTACACTGTCCCCATCAAACACTCCCAGGACAGGTACAGCACGGGGTTAGATACAGAGTGAAGCTCCCTCTACACTATCCCCATCAAACACTCGCAGGAGTGGTACAGCACGGTGTTAGATACAGAGTAAAGCTCCCTCTACACTGTCCCCATCAAACACTCCCAGGACAGGTACAGCACGGGGTCAAATACAGAGTAAAGCTCCCTCTACACTGTCCCCCATCAAACACTCGCAGGACAGGTACAGCACGGGGTTAGATACAGAGTAAAGCTCCCTCGACACTGTCCCCATCAAACACTCCCAGGACAGGTGCAGCACGGGGTTAGATACAGAGTAAAGCTCCCTCCACACTGTCCCCATCAAACACTCCCAGGACAGGTACAGCACGGGGTTAGATACAGAGTGAAGCTCCCTCTGCACACCCCCATCAAACACTCTCAGGACAGGTGCAGCAGGGGGTTAGTTACGGTGTAAAGCTCCCTCTGCACTCTATCCCATCAAACACTCCCAGGACAGGTACGGCACGTGGTTAGATACAGAGGAAAGCTCACTCCCAGGACAGGTACATCACGGGGTTAGATGCAAAGTAAAACTCCCACGACACTGTCCCCATAAAACACTCCCAGGACAGATACAGCATGGGGTTAGATACAGAGTAAAGCTCCCTCTACATGGTCCGCCATCAAACACTCCCTGGGCAGGTACAGCACGGGGTTCGATACAAACTAAAGTTCCCTCTACACTGCCGCATCAAATAGTCCCAGGACAGGTACAGCACGGGGTTATATACAAAGTAAAGCTCACTCATGGGAGGTTGGTGTAAAAGGTTGGATCTCATGGAATAAAGGGGGAGGTGGCTAGATGGGTGGAGAACTGGCTTGGGCACAGAAGACAGAGGGTCGTAGTGGAAGGGTCTTTTTCCGGCTGGATGCCTGTGACTCCTGGTGTTCCTCAGCGCTCTGTATTGGGACCTCTGCTGTTTGTGATTTATATAAGCGATCTGGAAGAAGGTGTAACGAGGGCGATCAGTAAGTTTGTGGACGACACAAAAATGGCTGGACTTGCAAATACTGAGGAACTTTGTCAGAGGCTACAGAAGGATATAGATAGGCTGGAAATTTGGGCAAAGCAATGGCAGATGGAGTTCAATCCAGATAAATGCGAAGTGATGCATTTTGGTCGAACTAACGTCGGTGTATCCATACGATAATTGGCAGAACCATAAAGGGTGTAGATACGCAGAGGGACCTGGGTGTTTAAGTCCACAGATCCTTGAAAGTGACGTCACAGTTGGAGAAGGTAGTGAATAAGGCATATGGCATGCTTGCCTTTATAGGACGGGGCATAGAGTATAAAAGTTGGGGTCTGATGTTGCAGGTGAATAGAACGTTGGTTCGGCCACATTTGGAATACTGCGTTCAGTTCTGGTCGCCACACTACCAGAAGGACATGGAGGCTTTAGAGAGAGTGCAGATGAGGTATACCATGATGTTGCCTGGTATGGAGGGGCTTAGTTATGAGGAGAGATTGGGTAAACTTGGGTTGTTCTCACTGGAAAGCCGGAGGATGACGGGTGACCTAATAGAGGTGTATAAAATTATGAGAGGCATCGACAGGGTTCACGGTGGGAAGCTTTCTCCCAGGTCACGAGGGGTCAGAGGTTCAAGGTGAGGGAGGGGGAGGTTTAACACGGATATCAGAAGGACTTATTTTACACAGAGGGTGGTGGGGGCCTGGAATGCGCTGTCAGGCAATGTGGTGGAGGCGGGCACACTGGGAACGTTTAAGACTTATGTAGACAGCCGTATGAACCGAGTGGGAATGGAGGGATACAAAATAATGATCTCGTTTGGACCAGAGAGTGGCGCGGGCTTGGAGGGCCGAAGGGCCTGTTCCTGTGCTGTATTGTTCTTTATTCTTTGTTCTTTGAAGCTCCCTCTACACTTTCCCCCATCAAACCCTTCCAGGAAAGGTACAGCACGGGGTTAGATACAGAGTGAAGCTTGGACCAGAGAGTGGCGCGGGCTTGGAGGGCCGAAGGGCCTGTTCCTGTGCTGTATTGTTCTTTATTATTTGTTCTTTGAAGCTCCCTCTACACTTTCCCCCATCAAACCCTTCCAGGAGAGGGAAAGCACGGGGTTTGATACAGAGTAAAGCTCCCTCTCCACTGTCCCCCATCAAAGACTCCCAAGTCAGGTGCAGCACGGGGTTAGATACAGAACAAATCTCCCTCTACACTTTCCCTTTCAAACTCTCCTCGGACAGGTACAGCCCAGGGTTAGATACAGAGGAAAGCTCCTCCTGCACTGTCTCAGCCACACACTGCCAGGACCGATAAAGTACATGTACAGATCTGGAATAACATCAATTTTACGGTGCCCACAGAGAAGTATGATCAGAAGTAAGTTCTGAAACCCCAGGAGACTGTTGGTCCAGTCGATTAATTCAGGGCAGATTTGATATATCTCTTCCCCTGCAACCCTGTCAATATTTCCTTTCATTTTCACAATCAAGTCCCTGGTGGAATCAGGGAGCACCTCAAATTCAGACAGTTCGTTACAGACACGCGCTGCTGACTGCGTTACAAACTGGAAGTGTTGAGCTGAGAGCATTCAGTCGAAGTGAGGGGCGAAATGTGAAGATGAGATGGGAAATTCTGAAGTCGGACGGGGTGTGAGGAGGTGAGAGGGGAGAGTGCGCATCGGGGGGGGGGGCGATAGTGCGCGTGTAGGGGGGCTGAGCGGGTGAGAGAGTGGGGTGTGCGGGGCGGGGAGGGTTGCTGGTGGAGAGCAGGCGCAACGGGGGAGTGTTGAGTTGCGTGGGGACTGTCGAGGCGAGAGGGAGGGTGTTGAGATAAGAGAAAATGGGTTGAGGGGAGAGGGGATTGCTGAGATGAGGTGGCGGTGTTTTCTGATGAGGGGGAATGTTTGGACCAATGATGGGAGTGGGAGGTGTAAGCTCCGACTGAAGAGGGAGGGGGATACGCCGACGGACGGGGGCTTGGAGGCCGGCTAGGAGAGGGAGGGGGGGGAACGCCGACGGGAGAGGGAGGGGGGGGGGCTGTGGAAAGGCCGACGGGAGAGGGAGGGGGGAAAGGCCGACGTGAGAGGAATGGGGAAGAAAGGCCGATGTGAGAGGGACGGGGGGCGGGGACGCTAACGGGAGGGGGGGTTATAGGCCGACGGGAGGGGGGGAGGCAAACGGGAGAGGGAGGGGACGAAAGACTGACGGGAGAGAGAGGGGGGAATGGCCGACGAGAGAGGGAGGGGGCGAAAGGCCGACGAGAGAAGGAGGGGGCGAAAGGCCGACGAGAGAGGGAGGGGGGAATGGCCGATGAGAGAGGGAGGGGGGAAAGCCCGACGGGAGAGGGAGGGGGGGAAAGGCCGACCGGAGAGGAATGGGGGAGAAAGGCCGATGTGAGAGGGACGGGGGGGGGACGCTTACGGGACGGTGGGGGGGGGGGGTAGGCCGACGGGAGAGGGGGGGAGGCAAACGGGAGAGGGGGGGCGAAAGACTGACGGGAGAGGGAGGGGGGAAAGGCCGCCGAGAGAGGGAGGGGGCGAAAGGCCGACGAGAGAAGGAGGGGGGAAGGCCGACGAGAGAGGGAGGGGGGAAAGGCCTTCGAGAGAGGGAGGGGGAAAGGCCGACGGGAGAGGGAGGGCGGAAAGGCCAATGGGAGAGGGAGGGGGGGAATGAGCAACGGAACGGGGGGAACGTCGACGGCGGGGCGGGGCGGTGGAGAGGGTGGTGGTGGGAACTCCGATGGGAGATTGGGAGAATGGGCATGATTGGCAGTTTTGAATTGAGTTGGAGATTGTGGAGTTTAAAAGGAACTTTTGAGGTGGGAGGAAATCAGTTGAGGTGAGATGGGGAGTGTGTTGGGGTGAGGGAGAGCGCGTTGGGCTGAGGGGGGAGTTTTGGGGTGAGAGGGGATGGTCCTTGTGAGTGGGCAATGTTGGAGGGGATGTGCTCAGGTTAGCGGCGAGTGTGTTGAGATGAGTGTGGGAGTGTTAAGGTGACAGTGGGAACGTTTACAGTGGGAATGTTGAGGTGAGGGGGCAGTGCTGAGTTGAGGGCAGTGTTTAGGTGAGAGGGGAAGCTTCGACATTGGAGAGGGCAGGTGCAGGTGAGAGTGGGTGAGGTTTTCGGTGAAAGGGGTTCTTGTTGAGGACAGAGTGGTTGAGTGTTGAGGTGATACGTAGTGAGTGTTGATGTGAGGGGTGAGTGATGAGGGTAGGCGGCATGTTTTAAGGTGAGAGGGAGATATTGAGCTAAGAGGGGGGAGTGCTGAGGTCAGAGGGTGTGTATTGTGGTGAAGGGCAGAGCGTTGAGGAGAAAGGGGCGGGTGGATATGATAGAAAGTGTTTTAAGGTGAGTGTGGAAGGGCTCTGTTGAGATTGTTGGTGCTGTTCTGACAGGAGGATCTTTGAGTTAAGCCGGGATTGTTAATGTGACTGTCAGAGCATGTTGAGGTGAGACTGGGAGTGCGGAGAGGGGGAGGAGTGTGGAGGAGATAGGGAGGGGTTGTGTGGAGGAGAGAGGGAGGGGGGTGCTTGGAGTAGGTGGGAGGGAGAAGGGAGGGGCGAGCGTGCTCAGCCTCGGAAGTGAGTTGGGGTTCAGCAGACCGGAGCTCGCCTTTTCTACCGTGAGCGTTGTGGCCCGAGTTCCCTTTATCGGGTGACAATGTGGTGAAGAGGCGAAGCCTGCTGTGTCCATTTCAGACTCCGAGGTTCCCACTGGCGGAGGTCGAGAGCAGTAGCCGGAGTGTCTGGAATTCTTTCCAACGTTCCGGTGTGCTTGGAATTGATTTTTCAGGCATGGCTTGGAGCTTCATGGCGTGTAGATCATTAAAGTATTCCCATAGAATGAGATCTCCCAAGCAGACTTGATAGGAAACTGGCCCTGTTCCGGACTTGAGCATGCCTCATAACCACGAGAATTCATGGCCACTATTCTTTACTAATAACCTACCAACTGCCTTTAAGTGCCAGTCCTGGCTGGTGGGATCAGCACTGGTTGTCTTGATGCATTGCAAACCTCCCCCCTCGGGATGATCAGACTCAACCCTGGGCGGTGTGAACTTGATGTGGAGGTGTCGGCGTTTGACTGGGTAAACACAATAAGGAGTCTAGCAAGACCAGGTGAAAGTCCAACAGGTTTATTTTGTAGCAAACATCACTAGCTTTCGGAGCGATGCTCCTACGTCAGGTGATTGAGAGATCTACTCATAACAGCAAGCATAAAGACACAGACTCAATTTACAGATGAATGAATCTTCCAATGCGAATATCTGCTGGGGCTATTCCGGTTATTGAAGGGATGGTTGCGGGGGTGAGGGATTGGGGGGCGAGTGTCGTATTTTAATTGAACATGAATCTGAATCGTTTGGTATCCAAGGAGGCTGTGGGCTGGTTTTTTGAACCTGCTTTTTGTGTTTGGGTCGCTCATTCTGCCGGGGCCGTTGGATGATGGGTAATATGGCACTGTCCTAACATGTCAAATTCTGTTCAACTTCTTGCAATGCACAAATTCCTGGCTGATGAAGGGTGGTCCATTTTCAAAAAGCAACACCTGCCGGATCCCGGGTGTCAAGAAAGAGGCGAGAAGTTTCTCCACTCTTGTCCTTGCTTTTGATCAACTCACCCTGTGTACGGCCATCCATTTTGAATCAGCTTCTACCATTATCTGGAACATAGACCCCATGAACTGTCCGGCACTGTCCGTGTGCAGCCACGTCTACGGCCGTCCCAGCCATTCCCAAGCGTGAAGAGTAGTGACTGGTAATAGTTCTGCCCTTGTTGATATTCCCACCACTGACCCACGAGCAAATATCTGTATCCATACCTGGCCACCAGGCATGGCAAATTGGAGGATCTTCTGTTTGTCACTCCTGGGTGGCCATGGTAAAGTTCAGCCAGGATGGGATGGTGAACCTGGCTCAGGATGACACTCTTGATCCCCACAGGCGTGTGTCATCTTCCACAGTCAGCTGCTCTCTGCCACTCCAATATGGGTGCATTTCAGGCTGGAACGAACATTCTGTTTTCCCCCATCAGCACTAGCAGCTTCAGTTTATTCAGGACTGGGTAATTTTACGTCCGCAGATTATTGGTAGACACTGGGAGACTTCTGAAAAGGTTCATGATTACCGTCTCTTCCATTGGGGATACGACAAGTGTGTGTTAATCGTAGCCAACTCAAGGCATCTGCATTCGTGACTCGGCCTCCAAGTTGCCCAAGTTCAGAGGGCAATTAAGTGTCAGCCACATTGCTGTGGCTCTGGAGTCACCTTTAAGCCTGCCTGCGTAAGGACGACAGAGTTCCTTCCCTGGGACATTGGTGAACCAGATGGGCTTTTCCGAAAATCGACAATGTTTTTATGCTCACCAGCGGATTCTAAACTCAAGATATATTTATTCACATTCCACCACCTGCCGTGACGGGATTGGAACTGGGTGGTCAGGACATTAGCTGAGTTTCTGTATTAATAGTCTAGTGATAAAACCACCAGTCCGTCACATCCACACCCTGAGTGTACACACCCTGACTTCCGGTAACCTAGACACACCATATCATATACGTCTGCAGGGCTCCCGGATTGGACGGCATTACCTGCCTCAGTCAGGGAGCTCATATTCCAATAACTCCACCTGATGGTTGTCGTTAAAGTGATTAAATATGTCTCTTTACATCTTTCTGTTTTTCTGTGTGCCTCTCTCTCTGTCACTCTTTCTCTGTGTCTCTCTGAGCCTCTGTCTCTCTTGATGCTTTTCTCTGTCTCTTTCTGTCTCTCCGCCTCTCCCCAATCTCCCTCTCCCCACCCTCTTCCTCTGTCTCTCCTGCCCCCTCTCAGTCTCACTCTGCTTCTCCCGCTTTGTCTCTGCCCCCCTTTTACTTATTTGTCTGTCTGTCACTCTTTCTCTCGCTCTCTCTATCTCGCTCTGACTTTTGCTCTTGCTGTGTCCATTGTACTGTTTCAGTCTCACTCTTTCCCATTCGCTCCCGCTCTCTGTCTCTGTATCTCTGTTTCTCTCTGCCTCTGGTTATTTCCCTCTGCCTCACTTTTTGTCATCCGTTTCCCCTTCGTCTCCCTCTCCCTCTCTTATTACAACCTCCAATCTGACTTCCTCTGTATATCCTTTCTCATTCCCTGTCTATCTCCCTCGCCATTTTCCCCACTCTCTATCTCTGTCCCTCTCGCTCTGTGAGAGTTTCTCTCTGTCTCTGTTCTTTCTCTCTGTCTATCTATTTTTTCCCTCTACCTTTTAGAAACTCTTTCAAACTCTGTCGCTCTCCATGTCTTTGTGCCTTTCCCTCTCTCTGTCAATCTCTGTCCCTCTATCACTCTCACTATTGCGCTCACTGCCCTCTCTCTCTCTCTCTGTCTGTCACTCTTTCTGTCTCCGTGAGGCTGTTTGTTGTTTACAGTTTGAATGTCCAATTGGAAGAGTCAGGGGTCTTGCAGCTGTAGTTTGCTCTCAGGCTTTAATGAGTTGAAGAATCGAAGTAAGGGGATACTTCAATATAATTTTTAGCTGCTGCCTGAAGTGAGTCTGTGTCACAGCATAAATGGCAGTGTTTGTGCAGCAACTTGTTAGTTGCAGCATGAAGCCTAATTCCAGAACATAAAAATGTAACTGGATCAACGTTTTACTCAAAAGTTGCCTCCGACTCCATATTAAATAAACCATTAATGTCGACCATAATAAGATGAAATTGGCTGAGATAACAAAGAGTAAAATGATGGATTTCCTGCGACTCTCCATCTCTGGGTCTCTGGGATTCTCCCCACTGCTGTGAGCCCGGAGTCTCCTGCGGGCTCTGCTGCTCACTAAAATGTGTCTGACGGTGAAAGCATTGAGCAGCAGAATCATGACGAATGCGACACATGGGGTTAGAATGTTGTGGAGGAGCTCGATTGTTCCCCAGACAGGAGAAAACATAACATTATCTGTGACAGCACAAAACCAGGGGTCGTTCACCAGCCGATATCGATTTAAAAACATGAAGTACCAGAAAATGTTCTTTAAACAGCTCAGCCCAGTCACTGTTCCCAGAACCACAGCCGCCGACTTTTCACTGCAATATTTGCTTTTCATCTTGGGGCAGCAAATGGCCACAAATCGATCAAAGGTGAATGTGACGGTGAACCAGACAGAGCAGTCAGTGGCTGCATAAAGCAGGACGGCGTGGATGTTGCACACGGGGACCCAGCGCAGGAAATCAAAGTGTTCCCAATAAACAATGGGAATGTGTCTCAATATCAAGTCGAGGATAATGACCAACAGATCCCCCGCTGACATGGCCACCAGGTAACGAGTGACACATTTGGACAGACCACAGTTTTTGCACGTCAGTGTCACAATTGTGATTATGTTCACTGTCATGAAGGGAAATAATGATTAAAATTAGACATGATACAGGGAAAGAAGTTACCATTCAGGCTGAGGATGGTTTGCAATTAAAAAAAATGTACACACAGACTGAAGAAATAAATCTCTTTTTTTACTCCAGCACGTCTTTTGGAGTGTGAGAGGAAAGTGGAGCATCCGGAGGAAACCAACGCAGACACAAGGCAGAAGTCCAAACTCCACACGGACAGTGACCCAAGCCTGGAACTGAACCGACGTCCCTGATGCTGAGAGTCAGCAGTGCTAACCACTGTGTCACCATGCTGCTCCATGGTAGCGACACAATGGTATATACTTGACTGAGAGTTTTCCAAGGAGTCCACAACATTGACCCTCACTCAGTTACAGGTAAATAGCCCCTCTACCTTGTGAGGGATTTGGAGGGTAAGAAGGCTGAGGGAGTAAACCCTGACTGAAAATCCGGAGTGGAGTCCTGTAGGTGGTAATCTGTCGTCTTTCGGACAGCTTACTGACAGCCCCTGCAGCAGAGCTGGTACCAAACAGTGCTGGTTTCACCCTTTCCTCTGCACAATACTAACAGTTCGCAGAGAGAGATCCTGAAGCCTCAACAGTTCCGACTCTATTGCATTTACACATGACTGTACCCTTGAGAGGAGACCACAGCATTGTGGCCACCAGTCGCACAAAACAGGAAGGAAACAGTCATCTCACACTCGATTGGAACAAAACACAAGTACCAGGGTTCGGTTTCGACAGTGGGAGAAAGCTTCAGAGTTCAGTGAATAGCTACCATCCATAGTGCCCAGTACGTTTGCTGCTCTCCCACTATGGTCTCAAGGACCACTGACGCTTAGTGAGTCCTCTCTCAGAAGGAAAGTTGCTAATCTATGAACGAGGTAAGAATGACTCAAACGAATGGCGGTACCAAGGAAAAGCCAAGCAGGCTTTCTTAATGACTATCGTCGGTGACTATGACATTCAATATTATGAAATGCATTAAATGGTTAGTCATGGCATGAATCAAATCCAGCCTCCCAGATTGCCTAGATCCACTAAAGTTCACCTCCCTCCACAATAGGTCCACAGACACCATCTCCCTGGCCCGACAGTCAACCGTGTAACAAAGACTCGTGTTTACCGACTTCAGCTCGATCTTTAACACCATTATTCCAAACTCATGTCCAAATTCCGTGTCCTGGGGTTCGGCTCCTGCCTCTGTAATTTGATCCTGAACTTCCTGACGCGCAGACAGCAGTAAATAAGGACAGTGACCAACACCTCTTCCGCAATCATCCGCAACAGCGGTGCACAACAAGCATGTGTCCTCAACCCCTTACTATACTCCTTATACGCAGATGACTGTGTGGCCAAATTCCCCTTCAACTCGATTTCCAAGTTCGCAGATGACACCACTGCAGTGGGTCGGATCTCAAACAACAATGAGATCGAGAACAGGGAAGAGATAGAGAATCTGGTGAACGGGTGCAACCACAATGAGTTTTTCCTCAATATCAACAATGCGAAGGAGATAGTCATCGACTTCAGGAAGCAGAGTGGAGTACATGTCCCTGTCTACAGCAATGGGATGAAGGTGAAATGTTTGAGAGCATCAAGTTTTCATGGGTACAGATCACCAACAACCTGTCCTGTTCCCTCCACGACGGTCCTATAATTAAGAAAGCCTACCAACGAATCTACATTCTCAGAGGTCTATGGACAATTGGCATGTCAGCATTGATTCTCTCCAACTTTTAGAGATGCACCATGGAAAGCATTCTTTCTGGTTGTAGCACAGCTTGGTATGGGTCCTGCTCTGCCCAAGACCGCAAGGAACAACAAAGCTTCATGAATGAAACCGATTCCATCACTCAAACCACCAATTGACACTGTCTACACTTCCCACTGCCTCGGAAAAGCAGCCAGACTAATTAAGGGCCTCACGCACCCCGGAGAAAATATCTTCTCACTTGTTCCGTCGGAAATTAAGATGAAAAGGTCTGAGGATATGTACCAGCTGACTCATAGAATCATAGAAACATTACAGTGCAGAAGAAGGCCATTTGGCCCATTGATTATGCACCGACAACAATCCCGCCCATGTCCTATCCCCTAAGTCCCACATATGTACCCTGATAATGTATCTAACATACATATCCCGGCACCCTAATGGGCAATTTAGCATGGCCCATCAACCTAGCCTGCATATCTTTGGACTGTGGCTGGAAACCAGAGCATCCGTAGGAAACCCACACAATCCTTCGGAGAATGTACAAATTCCGCACAGACAGTGATCCAAGCTGGGAATTGAACTACGATCCCTGTGAGACAGCAGTGCTCGTAATTGTTCTATCATGCTGCCAACTCAAGAACAGCTTCTTCTCTGCTTCCAGCAGACGTTTGAATGGACCTACATCGCATCAGAATGATCTTTTTCTATCCCCGAGCTATGATTGCAACATTACATTCTGCACTCTCTCCTTCTCTATTTACGGTGTGCTTGTCTGTGGAGCACTCAAGGAACAGTATTTTGCACTGTGTAATACATGTGAAATAATAAATCAAATCAAATCGGGCTTTCACATCTCGAGTTGGAACATCAGCACGATGTGCCCTGGCCTTACCAATGATGTTAGATTGATGATGTACATGGGACTGCTGTGATCAAGAATGAATTTACAAGGCTCAATGTGGACATTGGGGAGCTGCGAGAAACTGAACTTGCTCAAAGTGGATCCTTTCCAGAGAAACACCGCACGTTCTTGTAACAGGAGAAATCCCAACAGGCAATATGTGAGAATGGAGCTGGTTTCAAAGTTTAAAAAAAAGCTTCACTGGTGATGATGGAATCCCCGGGATTGAACAAGGGTCCCTGATTCTGTGAGGCAGCACTGCTAACTACTGTGCCATAGGGCCACCCTACAAGGTGTCCTGGAGACATCCAAGATCACGCCCAAGACACCATCATCACCATATCCTTGGGAGGGAAATGATCGGAAAACTATCTGAGGGAGAGAATTAATCTCCACTTCGAGAGGCAAGGATTTGTGAACAATAGTCAGCATGGCTTTGTCAGGGGGAGATCATGTCTAACAATTTGCTGGAATATACTGAGGAGGTGACTGGATGAGTAGATGAGTGAAGTGCAGTCGAGAAAGCCTGCATGGACTTCAGAGAAGCTGTTGATTAATTCCACATGGGAGAGTGAACAAGAAAGTGATAGCTGATGGGATCCAGGGCAATTTGGTAAATTACATTCAAAATTGGCTGCGTGGCAGGAGGCAGAGGGTGATGGTCGAAGATTGCTTTTGTGGTTGCAAGCCTGTGTCCAGTGGATTTCCAAAGGGATCGATGCTGGGTCCCTTGCTGTTTGTAGCGCACATTGATGATCGAGACATGAATGTGTGAGTTATGATCAATAAGCTCGCAGATGAAATAAAAAAATGGCGGTGTGGTAAATATTGAGGAGGAAAGCCTTACATTACAGGAATCATAGAATCCAACAGTGCAGGAGGAGGCCATTCGGCCCATCGAAACGGCTCCGACCACAATCCCAACGAGGCCCTATCCCCATAACGCCATTCATTCACCCCTGCGAGTCTCCCTGACACGAATGCCTATTTAGCCTGGCCAATCCACCTGAACCAAACGTCTTTGAAATGTGGGAGGAAAGTGGAGCACTCGGAGGAAACCCACGCAGACACGGGGAGAATGTGCAAACTTCACACAGATAGTGAACCAAGCCAGGAATCGACCACATATCCCTGGCGCTGTAAGGTAGCAGTGCTCACCACTGTGCCAGCGTGCCGAGGAAATGGACAGGCTGGTCAGATGGGCAAATGGAATTAAAACCTGAAAAATGTGAGATGATGCATTTGGGAGGACTAACGGCAAGGAAATGCAAAAAGAAAAGGCGAGTGTGCGGACGTGAATGAATTTGTGGTGCATATCTGAGGATCCCTGATCCTCATATCAGGGATATGAGATGAGGTGGTTGAGACGACATGTAGGACAGTTGCCTTTAGCAGCTGCAGCATAGAATATCAGAGCTGGGAGGTTATGATGGGATTGTATAAAATGCTGGTTAGACCAGAGCAAGAGTACTGTGTGTGGCTCTGCTCATCACACTACAGGAATATTGTAATTGCACTGGAGACGCTGGAGAGGAGATTCTCCAGGATGCTGCCTGAGCTGGAGAGTTTCAGCTATGAAGACAGGCTAGTTAGTCTGGGTTTTTTAACATAGAGCAGAGACGGCTGGAGGGGGAGGGGGTGCAGTGGGTGGTGGTGGGGAGTGTTTTCAGGTGGGTGGGACCTGATGATATATGCAAAACTATGTGGCAGATAGATGGGAAGAAACTTTTTCCCTTTCGTAGAGGTGTCAATAACTAGAGGGGCGTCAATTTAAGGTAAAGGGCAAATGTTTGTATGGATTTGACGAAACATGTTCCCATCCACAGGGTGCTGGGATCTGCAGATCACGACCTGAAAGGATGGTAGAAGCGGGAACAATCACAAGAGGTATTTAGATCAGGAATTCAACGCCAGAGTACACAAGGCTGTGGATCGAGTGTTGGAAAATGGGATTCGATTGAAAAGGGGTTTGATGACAAGTTCAGACATAATGGACAGAAGGGCCTCATTTTGTGCTGTCAAAACTCGATGGCTGTTAGACCACCCTCAGCAGTGACCCCATCACTTGCAGCTCTGACAGCGCTGGCTGGGATACCGACCACATACCAAACCTATGTGGTTGCAAATGCGCAATTGCAGCCAACAGTGAGCTGCCTGGTCCGAGAGAGACATCTGACAGCTCGCTGCTGCTGCAGCTCGCTTCAACACAGCAGCTGCCCCCAGATAGTCCGGGGCAGCAGCTCTTCGTGAGCAGCCGCCGACCACATATCGGGCCCAACCCCTCCCCAACACCGGACCAATCACCTGCCCCTTCCCCCACACCATTTGCATGCAGAGAGGCAGCGAGGCCCCCTCCCTACCCCACTGTGCATGCAGAGAGAAAGCATGGCCTCCCTCCTTAACCAACTGATCGCGTGCAGAGTGACTATAGGACCCGCTACTCCCACCAAACCGTGTGCAGAGTCTAACCGGGACCCCCTACGCCCACTAAAGTCATGCGCAAAGAGGCAGCGGGGCTGCGCTCCCTACTCCACCAATCACGTGCAGAGTGGCATTGGGCCACCTTCCGTACCGGATCGGCCGACACCCCAAGGGCCAAGCTACCGTCAGGCCCCTTCCCCCCACTTCAATTCCCATGCCTGCGGGCCATGGCCGGTAGGGCCCGCCAGGTTCAGGCTCTAGGTGCCCCGATTCCTCCCACACTCTGAAATTTGTGCTGGGTAGGTGCATTATCCACGCTCAATTCTCCCTCAGACCGTAAATCTTTCAATATTCATGGGATATTACAGAGGTCACTCTTCTAGCGTTCATTTCAAGAGGAATAGAATACTAAAGCAGGGATGTACTGCTGAGGGTTTATAAGACTCTGGTCAGATCACAGTCAGAATATTGTCAGCAATTTCATTTTCCGTATCTAAGGAAGGATGTGGAGAGGGTCCAGAGGAGGATCATCAGAATGATCCGGGGAATGAAAGGTTTGAAGCATGAGGAGCGTCTGAGGACTTGTGCTCCATAGTCGATGGAGTTTGGAAGCATAGAACATAGAACAGTACAGCACAGAACAGGCCCTTCGACCCAGGATATTGAGCCGAGCTTTGTCTGAAACCCAGATCAAGCTATTTCCTCCCTATCATCCCGAAGTGCTCCATGTGCCTATCCAATAGCTTCTTAAATGTTCCAAAAGTTTCTTACTCCACTATCACTGCAGGCAGTCCATTCCACACCCCAACCACTCTCTGAGTGAAAAAACCTACCTCGGACATCCTTCCTATAACTCCCACCATGAACCCTATAGTTATGCCCCCGAGTTACCGCTCCATTCACCCGAGGAAATAGTCTTTGAACGTTCACTCTATCTGTACCCCTCATCATCGTATAAACTTCTATCAAGTCTCCTCTCAACCTCCTACGCTCCAAAGAAAAAAGCCCAAGTTCTCTCAACCTTTCCTCATAAGACCTACCCTCCAAACCAGGCAGCATCCTGGTAAATCTCCTTTGCACTTTTTCCAGTGTCTCCACATCCTTCTTAAAGTGAGGTGACCAGAACTGCACGCAACATTCCAAATGTGGTCACACCAAGGTCTTATACAGTTACAGCATAACCCCACGGCTCTGAAACTCAAACCCCTTGTTAATGAACGCCAACACACTATCGGCCTTCTTCACGGCTCTCTCCACTTGAGTGGCAACCTTCAGAGATCTGTGGATATGACCCCCTAGATCTCTCTGTTCTTCCACATTCTTCAGAACGCTACATTTGACCCTGAAATCCACATTCAAATTTGACCTGCCAAAATGAATCACCTCGCATTTACCAGGGTTAAACTCCATTTGCCATTTTTCAGCCCAGCCTTGCATCCTATCTATATCTCTTTGCAGCCTACAACAGCCCTCCACCTCATCCAATACTCCTCCAATTTTGGTGTCAGCAGCAAATTTACTGATCCACCCTTCAGCCCCCTCCTCCAAGTCATTTATAAAAATTACAAATTGCAGAGGACCAAGCAGTGATCCCTGTGGCACTCTGCTGGGAACCGGTTTCCAGTCTGAAAATTTTCCATCCAACACCACCCTCTGTCTTCTGTTCGATAGCCAGTTACCTATCCAATCGGCCAAACTTCCCTCCATCTCACACATCCTTACTTTCTTCATAATCCGACCATGGGGGACTTTATCAAATGCCTTCCTAAAATCCATGTGTATGGCATTAACTGCACTAACTTCATCAACACACTTAGTTACCTCCTCAAAAATGTGTATCCGTGCTGACCATCTCGGATTCAGCTGCATCTTTCTAAATGGTCGTAAATCCTATCCCTAAGGACCTTTTCCATCAACGTACCGACCACCGAAGTGAGACTAACCGGTCTATAATTACCAGGGTCATTTCTATTCCCTTTCTAAAACAGAGGAACAACATTCGCCACTCTCCATTCCTCTAACACCGTCCCCGTGGACAGTGGGGACCCAAAAATCAGGTGTCAGGGACACAACTCTTTATTCCGTCTGTTCACACAACAGTCCGAATATTGACTGCCCACTCTGCGAGCATCTCAACAGCTCACCCCACACCTGAGATCACATGGTCTGTTCCCTTCAAGGAATGCCCCAACATATATACAACATTCCATCCCTGTAAATAACAACCTCCACCCTCCCCCCCCCCCAACCCCCGCATCCCCAGTACAGCAACAGCATTTGAAAGCATTTGCGAACAATTGTACACATTTTTCTGTTTACTTCATACAGGCTTGGTGCAGAATCCACAGCGTATTTCCAAATTAATACAGCCCATAATTCATTCCTGATCCTGACGTCCATCATAAATATACCTGATCAGGGGGAGCGACAATCCCTTGGGGGTTGATGTCTGGGGACAGGAGCCAGTTTTACGATCCTCTCTGTTGAGTGAGGCCTCGATGAACCCACCAACGTTTGATCCTCTTCCCACCGTCATCATTAACTAATGTCGAGTTCCCTGTGCCATCCATAACTGGAGGAGCTGTTTATACCAGGCCTCCCTGGCCTCCCACACAATAGAACAGAGAGTATAGAAGGTGGCAGGAATCTAACGTCAGACAGAGCAAAAAAGGTGACAAGTATGAGAAGGGAGGTGGTTAATGCAGGACTGAGGGTGCTGTAAATAAATGCGCGCAGTAAATGGGGCAATAGTATATGGAGATTGTTGCACACATTGAAATTGGCCGGTACGATTGTGGACATCACAGAGACGTGTCTGCAAGGGGAACAGGGCTGGGAACTAAATACCCAAGGACATGTGTCCAATCGAAAGGACAGGCAGATGGGCAAAGGGGGCGGTGTTGCATTGTTAGTAAGGAATGAAGTTAAATCGATAGCAAGAAGGATATAGGATCAGAACGGATAGAATGTTTCTCGGTGGAGTTGAGGAATCGCAAAGGTAAAAGGACGCTGATGGGAGTTATGTAATGGGCGCCGAGGAGCAGTCAGGATGTGGGGCAGACAATAAATCAAGGGATAGAAAAGGCATGTAAAAAGGCAATATTACAATAATCCTGGGGGACTTCAATATGCAGGTGGACTGGGAAGATCAGATAGGTATTGGATCCCAAGAAAGGGAATTTCTGTAATGCCTAAGGGATGTTTTTTTGGAGCAGCTTGTGACAGAGCCGACGAACGAACAGGCAATTCTGGAGTTGGTGATGTGTAATGAGGCACACTTGATTAGGGAACGCAAGATGCAGTAACGCTGAAAGACCAGTGACCAGAATATGATAGAATTTACCCTGCAGTTTGAGAGAGAGAAGCTCGAATCAGATGTAACGATATTACAATTAAATAAAGGTAACTGCAAAGACATGAGCAAGGAACTGGCCAGAGTTGATTGGAAAGGGAGTCGAGCAGGGAAAACAGTGCAACAGCAATGGAAGCAGTTTTGGGGTGTTATTCGGGAGTCACAACAGAAATTCATCCCAAGGAGGAGGAAACATGCCAAGGGGAGGACGGGTCATCCATGGCTGACGTGGGAAGTCAAGGACAGCAAAAAAACAAAAGAATCACTGGAGGCAGAGAGAGTGCCAGAGGACTGGAAAGTAGCTAATGTAACACCGCTGTTTAATAAGGGAGGGAGGCAGCAGGCGGGACGTTATAGGCCAGTTCGCCTGACTTCGGTCTTTTGCAAGATTTTAGAATCCATTATTAAAGATGAGATCGTGAAGTACTTGGAAGTGCATGATAAAGTAGGACTTCTCCCGGTAACCCTGATTAATCATGAACCTATCTATCTCTGTCTTAACGACACTCAGTGACCTGCCCTTCCACAGCCCCCTGCGCCAAATTGTTAGACAGATTTACCACTCTCTGGCTGAATAAAATCCTCCCCAACTCTGTTTAAAAGGATCGTCCCTTTAGCATCAGGTTGTTCAATGAGAGGCTTTGTCAAGGGGAGTTCATGTCTGACAAACCTGTTCGAGTTCTTTGTGGAGGTAATAAGGAGGTCAGAAAAAGGAGACCCAGTAGACGTGATTTATTTAGATTTCCAAAAGGTCTTTGAAAAGGTGCCACCTCGGAGACTGTTCAGTACCTTAAGAGCCCGTCGTGTTAAGGGTAAAACCCTGGCATGGATAGAGGATTGGTCGACTGGCAGAAGGCAGAGAGTGGGAATAAACGGGTCTTTATCAGGATGGCTGCCGGTGACTAGTGGTGTGCCTCAGGGGTCAGTGCTGGGACCACAACTTTTCACTATATATGTATTGGCGATTTGGAAGAAGGAACTGAAGGCACGTTTGCTAAGTTTACAGGTGATAGAAAGATAATGGGGAGGGTGAGATAGTATTGAGGAAGCAGGGGGGCTGCACAAGAACTTGGACAGGTTAGGAGAGTGGGCAAAAAAGTGACAGATGGAATATAATGTGGAAAATTGTGTGATTGTGAATATTGGAAGGAGAAATGGAGGCATCGACTATTTTCGAAAAAGAAAAATGCTCAGGAAATCAGAAGCACAAAGGAAGTCTTTGTTCAAGATTTTCGGAAGATAAACGTGCAGTTTCAGTCGGCAGTTAGGAAGACAAATGCAATGTTAGCTTTCATGTCGAGAGGGCAAGAATACAAGAGCAGGAATGTACTTCTGAGGTTGTATATGGTTCTGGTCAGACCCCATTTGGAATATTGTGAGTAGTTTTGGGGCCGTGTATCAAAGGAAGGATGTGCCGGCCTTGGAAAGGGTCCAGAGGAGATTCACAAGAATGATCTCTGGAATGAAGCTCTCGTCGTATCTGGCACAGTTGAGGACTCTGGGTCGATACTCGTTGGAGTTGAGAAGGATGAGGGGGGATCTTTTTGAAACTTACAGGATGCTGCGAGGCCTGGAGAGAGTGGACGTGGAGAGGATGTTTCCACTGGTTGGAAAAACTAGAACCAGAGGGCAGAACCTCAGGTAAAAGGGACGATCCATTAAAAGAGAGATGAGGAGGAATTTCGTCAGCCAGAGAGTGGTGAATGTGTGGAACTCTGCCACAGAATGCTGTGGAGGGCAGGTGATTGAGTGGCTTTCAGACAGAGATAGATGGGTTCTTGATTAATAACGGGATCAAGGGTTACGGGGAGAAGGCAGGAGATTGGGGGCGAGAAAAAGAAAACAGCAAACATGGTTGAATGGCGGAGCAGATTCGATGGGCCGAGTGACCTAATTCTGCTCCTATGCCTAATGGTCTCCTGGTCTTATCTGTAAGAGTTCGTAACAGTCGTAGCTGACATGCCAAATGTCCTTAACTATAGAATCGCAAGGGGGACCAGGACAGGTTGTTGGTGATCAGATACCGAGAAAATTGAAACTCAGGAAACTTAAAACTCAAGAAGCAAAGCTTTTCCCAAGTTCTTGGGGTGAAGATGGACATGAATCTTTATTTACAGAACTTGCTGCTGGGAAGCAGGTGAGTTTAAATGTCCCATTGAATGGGGAAAGGTACGTTTCTATGGTAAGTTCGTGGGATGGGGTGGGCGGGTGGGTGTTTCGGACACATTGGGGAGTTGGATGACATGGGGGGTCGAGTCTGCGGGTCGAGGATGTGGGGGCCAAGTGAAAGGGGCTGCAGAGGAAATGCACCAGGATGCTGCCTGGGACGCAACATTTAAATTATGACTCAGAGGACAAACCTCAGATTAAATGAATGCTCCTTTAAAACTGAGATGAGGAGGAATTTCTTCAGCCAGAGGGTGGTGAATCTGTGGAATCTCATTGCTACAGACGGCTGTGGAGCCCAGGCCATTGAGTATCTTTAAGATAGAGATAGATAGGTTTTTGATTAATAAGGGGATCAAGGGTTATGGGGAGAAGGCAGGAGATCGGGGATGAGAAAAATATCAGCCGTGATTGAATGGGGGAACAGACCTGATGGGCCGAGGGGCCTCATTCAAGGTGTACAAGATTATGAGGGACATGGACAGAGTGGAGAAGGAGCAGCTGTTCCCCTTAGTTGAAGGGCCAGTCACGAGGGGATTTGGGTTCAAGGTGAGGGACAGGAGGTTTAGGGGGGATGTGAGGCAAAAACCTTTTTACCCGAGGCTGGTGATCGTCTTGAATGCGCTGCCTGGGAGGTGTGAGAAGCGGGTTGCCTCACATCCTTTAAAAAGTGCCTGGATGAGCACTTGGCACGCCAGGACACTCAGGGCTATGGACCAGATGCTGGTACATGGGATTAGATGGGCAGGTCAGGGCATTTCATGAGACGGTGCAGATTCGATGGGCTGAAGAGCCTCTTGTGTACTGTGGTAGCCTGTGATTATGTGACGTGAGGAATTTACCGAGACTGTGCTGACGGTCTGGAATGCGCTGCCTGGGAGGGTGGTGGGAGCTTGGTGCCTCACAGCCTTTAAAAAGTACCGGGATGAGCACTTGGTACATCAGAACATTCAGGGCTATGGACCAAGTGCTGGCAGATGGAATTAGGTGGGAGTTCAGGTATTTCTAATGTGTCGGTGTGGACCCGACGGGCCGAAGGGTCTCTTCTGCACCATGTGATTCTATGATTCTATTAATGCTGCTGTGGTCATGGAGTGGCCGGGAAGTGATGGGTTCAGGCTGGTTGGGTTCGTGGGGATCAGGTCGTGGGAGAGGCGGGTGTGAGTGGAATGTTAGAATGGAACCAATGTAACAATCTACAGAACCACAATATATCTGTTGATGTGACCAATGGGAGCAAGCTGTAAGCTATGTAACCAATCAGGAAATGATGAGGTGGTTCAGTTAACCACCTGACTCAGTATAAGTAAGAAGCTGCTAGGGTTTGTGGGAGCTTGGAATGGCCCAGGGTGAGGCCTCGAGTGTTGGAGTAATGACGTTTCTTGATTAAAGCTTTTTGTTTCTTTACAAGTTGAAGTAAGTTTTCTTTCATTTTATTGCCAAGAACTGAAGATTCCCTTCGGCTGGATGAAAATGGAATACCGAGGGTGGGCGGGGTGCGAGGGGTGGGGGGTGGGGGGGGGGGGGTGGGCGGTAGTGAGTGTGGGGCTGTCCCATATGGGCACCGTCTGCACCTTTAAAATGAAATCCAAAGTTACAAGAGTGTTTTCCCCCACCTAATGTTTTCAGTGTAACTCTGATCTGATGTCAGTGATTGAAATCACTTTGTCAGATGGTAGCAGGCACAGCACAATTCTCCAGTGGAATCGCCTTCTGGACAATTGCCGGGTAAACCCTGAACTATCAGGGGCGCAACAAGTACTGTATTACCCACCCCCCCCTTCCCATACCAGGCAGCTCCCCCCCCCCCACAAACCGCCCACCAGCCCATGCTTCAATCCATGCTTACTAATTAAAACTCTGTCTGTCTCGTCAAATTTACCATGTCCCTGCATTCACCGCACTCCAAAGTAATGAATTCCACAGATTCGCCACCCATTGAGAGAAGTAATTTCTCCTGATGTCTGTTTTAAATCTAACTGCTTCAGGTGATCGGGCCCTGCTTCTGGTTGTACTCCTGGCTCAAGCACTGGTGGATCTGCCCTGAAGGCTGTTGTGTTCGTTTTAATAATCCTAACGACCGATCAACAACCCTGAACTCAGATTGTCTTGAGGTTGGCAACAACAGTAACTTCAAATCTGATAGTTCCCCTTTAGCTGAGTGTTTTATTTAAACTCATAGGCTGGCACAATGCAAAACATTAATGTGGAGATGCCGGCGTTGGACTGGGGTGAACACAGTAAGAAGTCTCACAACACCAGGTTGAATTCCAACACGTTTATTTGGCAGCACAAACTTTTGGAGTGTTGCCCCTTCTTCAGGTGAGAGAGGAGCTGTTTTCCCAAAGAGGGCATATAAAGACACAAACTCAATTTACAAAATAATGGTTGGGATGCGAGTCTTTACAGGTAATCAAGTCTTAAAGGTACAGACACTATGAGTGGAGAGAGGGCCAAGCACAAGTTAAAGAGGTGTGTATTGTCTCCAGCCAGGACAGTTACTGAGATTTTGCAAACCCAGGAGTGTTCTCTTCCAGTCGGGGAACTCTTCAGCAGTCACGGGCATTGAGCCTCTGATCTTCGGTTCAGCGTTCCCCAAGGCGGCCTTCACAACACATGACAACGCAGAGTCGCTGAGCAAAAACTGACAGCCAAATTTCGCACACATGAGAACGGCCTCAATCGGGATTTTGGGTTCATGTCACACTCTTTGTAACCCCCACGACTTGCCTGGACTTGCAAAATCTTACTAACTCTCCTCGCTGGAGACAACACACACCTCTTTAACATCTGCTCACCCTTCTCTCCACGCACATTGTCTGTAACTTTATGACTTGATTACCTGTGAAGACTCGCATTCCAACCATCATTTTGTAAATTGAGTTTGAGTTTGTATATGCCCTGTTTGTGAACACAGCTCCTCACTCGCCTGAAGGAGTAACATTTCGAAAGCTCGTGCTACAAAATAAACCTGTTGGACTTCAACCGGTTACCAAGTCAACCCCGATGCTTTTGGCCTCTGAAACACATGTTGCAATTTAGAGTCTCTGTGTTCTCTGCAATTTAAACTTCTGAGCGTCGAACAATAACAGCTTTTTAAAGGGACCACACAATTTTCCCCCTCCGAAAGGTTTTCCCAATTATTTTGCATTTTTCTCAACATCTTTTACATCTTTACAAACTCAAATTCAAAACACAGGCAGCATTGAAACAGTGATCAGCGCTTTGTAGATGTGATATCTTGACAAGGACGCACACCAGAAGCAACAGTCGCAAATAGGGTAGAGCAGATGGCAAGAGTGGCAGAGTTGAACACGGGCTACAGCATTAATAATCAGTGGAGAAACTCACCAGGGACACCAATAATAGCCAGTATTGGATAGTAAAAGTACAGAATCAGTATCAGTACAGCTTGGACACGCATAGCTGAAGACAGCCGATCTTGAGAAAGAACATGAAGTATCCAGGATACACTCCTCTCAATTGTTGTAACATTCAGATCTGTGCCCCTCTGATGCTGATCCATTGTGGGAACATCCAGATCTACCTTTTCTGAATTCAGGTCTGTTGCAGAAAGTTTGCAATTTCTTTCTCCCAATGTTGATCCCTGGATTCCCTCTCTCTGGAGCCGCTTATCACTGTGACGCTCCCACTGACACTGTGGATAACACTGGGAGGATTCCTTTATGAAGCATGGATGGGAATGCTCCAGAGACACGATTAGTACCGGTGGAATTAATTCCGATATTAATTACAGTCACTGAACAAACAGGTTAATGTTTTCCATCCAAAATATTTCCTGTAAGTGCATCATAAAAAATTCCGGGTCTGTGTGAGCGTTCGTGATGGAAGGAATTTTGGGAATATAGGAACGCCTGGCCAATATCTTTCAATCCTGCAAGGGGATGGGATTGTGACAAAAAAAAGAAAACGTTTACGCAAAAGTTCCCCCAACCTGTCCGTAAAACCTGAAAATGTAAAGCTGTCAGCATCGTAACAGAGAAAAAATTGGGGAAAGTCTGAACCCATAATCTTGGAGAAAATAACTTGTGACTTTGCAGATGACACCAAGGTTGGTAGCATAGTGGACAGTGAAAAAGGTTATCTCGGATTGTAACGGGATCTTGATCAATTGGGCCAGTGGGCTGATGAATGGCAAATGGAGTTTAACTTAGATAAATGCGAGGTGATGTATTTGATCGATCGAACCAGGGCAGCACTTACTCAGTTAATGCTAAGATATTGGGGACAGTTAGAGAGCAAATAAATCTGGGGGGTACAGTTCTCTTTGAAAGTGAGGTCACAGGTGGACAGAGTGATGAAGGAGGCATTCTGCATGTTTGGATTTATTTTCAGGTCATTTAATACAGGAGTTGGGACGTCTTATTGAATTCGTACAAGGTTTTGGACAGACACAATCGGAATACTGTGCACAGTTCTGCTCAAACTGTTATTTAAAGGATATTATTAAACTAGGAAGAGTGCAGAAAAGATTTACTAGGATGGTACCGGGACTTGATGGTTTGAGTTATAAGGAGAGATGGGATGGACTGAAACTTATTTCTTGGAATGCACGAGGCTTAGACGTGATCATATAGAGGCCCATAATATAATGAGGGGCATAGACCAGCGAGATAGTCAATATCTTTTCGCAAAGGCAGGGGAGTCTAAAACTAGAGGGCATACGTTTAAGGTGAGAGGGGAGAGATGGAAAAGGGTCCAGAGGAGCAAATATTTCACACAGAGGGTGGTGAGTGTCTGGAACAAGCTGCCAGAGGCGGTAGAGCTGGGTATGATTTTGTTTTTGAAAAGTCTTTTGTTTTTGAAAAATCATTATAACAGTTATGTGGGTGAGATAGAGGGACACGGGTCGAATGCTAGCAATTGGGACGAGCTTACTGGCTTAAACAAAAGGGCAGCATGGAGAAGTTGGGCCGAAGGACCTGTTTCCATGCTGTAAACCTCGATGACTTTATGATTTTCCGGCCGTGCTCGTTCTAATGCCGGAAAATGCCGCCTGAGGTTACCGGACCTTTGCATGATCTGTGTCCCACCTGCCAATGGAATCGTAGCGGGCGGGATAGGAACATTCCATCCCGTGTTAATCAAGAACAATACGTGCTTATATAATAGAATCATAGAATCCCAACAGTGCAGGAGGAAGTCATTCGGCCCATCCAGCCTGCACCAACAACAATCCCAGCCAGGCCCTGTCCGCATAATCCTCTCGAAGTCCCTATCTCCTTCGAACCGCACTCAACCTCTTTCACCCTCAGACCCCTCAATCAGCCCTCCCCATCCTCAGAACCCCACCCGACCCCGTCCCATCAGACCTCACTCAGCCCCCTCCTCCTCAGACTCTTCACACACCCGCCCCGATCCTCAGAACCCACCCAACCACGCCCCCCTCAGATCCCCACACAGCCACCTCCTCCTCAGACTTCTCATTCACCCGCCCCCACCCTCAGAACCCCACTCAGCCCCCTCACCAATTAGACACCACACTCAGTTCCACCACACCTCAGACCCTCCGCTCAGCCCTCACCCCCTTCAGGCAGGTCGTTGCTCAGCCCCCCTTCAGGCCATGAGCCCTGGCAGTACCCAGGGCACTGTCTGCTTGTTCTGACACCTGTGTTTGGTGTCTTGCTCCTGCAGGGGGAGTTAAGGAAGTTGGCCTGGAGGCATTTGCGTCTTAGCTGCTGCCAAGCTGCACAGGATGGCCCCCTCAAGGGTACTGGGGGTTGGGAGGACTGAGGCTGAGAATAAGGGATAAACCTTGCCACTCTTCCCGGGATGAGGGTGCCAAGGCTGGGCTGCCCTCTCTAGCCCTGGCAGACCCGAAGTTGCAGGTGTGAGCAGACCCATTTGAAGTCCTCTGACAAATAGGGGAGATTAGTTTGACTTGGCCGGGTGGGGGGTGATTAGAGGTATCTGAGGGAGCTCGCGGGTGGCACAGCGGGACACTGGTTACCACTGCTGCCTCACAGCGCCAGGAACCCCGTTTTAATTCAAGCCTCGTGTCACTGTCTGTATCGACTTTGCACGTTCTGCCCATGTCTACGTTGGTTTCCTCCGGGGTGTCCTGGCTTCCTCTGACACTCCAAAGATGAGCTGGTTAGGTGAATTGGCCATGCTAAATTCACCCTAGTGTCAGGGGGAATGGAAGGGTAAATATGTGCGGTTAATCAGACCTAAAAACAGGATGGACTGAATCTTCAGAAGATTCGAGAAGTTAGCCAGAAAGGTATAAGACGCCTATGCTAGCATGGGTCAGCCTGACCCCCTCTCCAGCCTACTCAGTAGCATATCCAGACGTGGCATCAACTACAGCAGCTCACCTCCAGACCACAAGACAGAGAGAGAGAGAGAGAGAAATGGAGATGAACTCGAGAGTTCAACACACTGACGGGATCACGAGGATCCTGGGTAATATACACATTTCTAAATGATCGATTCACTGAAAATACAGAATAGTTAAAGTTGTAAAACTTAAGTCTTTTACTGTTTGGAACAAAGTTGTGAATTGGTTACTTCCGTTGGTTCATGGCACTGGTTCACGAATTGGGTCATGTGCACAGTCCTTTTGCCTGATAATATGCAGAGGTGTTTGTGTCAAACCCATGATATACAGTGCTCGTTGAGTGAGTCTGCAGTGTACTAGAAGTACCCTGGACAACAGATTTCACAACAACCAACAAGAGTTTTTCATACTAAGTCTTGCTTTCAATTCCAGACTGTATTAATAGAAAAATTCCACCATCAGCTGTGATGGCATTTGCACTCATAACACCTGGATTTTGTTTAAGCTTCTGGATAATGGTCCAGTGACATTGCCACAACACACCATCTCCCACAAGGTCCAGATCCCCCCAGAGGTATAGATCAACCGTGTTCTAAATGAATGGTGAAATATGCTTGAGGAGTTGAATGGCCTACACCTGTTCCTGTAAATGTATCAAACTGAGATCAGGAGAAATCCCATTGCTGCCTATTATCCATGCTCACTGCATGATCTCTGGGATATTATCACATGAAAACCTGTTGTTGCATTGTAGACACAGTAAGAAATCTCACAACACCAGGTTAAAGTCCAACAGGTTTATTTGGTAGCTAAAGCCACTAGCTTTCGGAGCGCTGCTCCTTCGTCAGGTAAGGGTGAGCTGTCCTGACGAAGGAGAAGCGCTCCGAAAGCTAGTGGCTTTTGCTACCAAATAAACCTGTTGGACTTTAACCTGGTGTTGTGAGACTTCTTACGTATTTACCCAGTCCAACACCGGCATCTCCACGTCGTTGCATTGCTGCACAGTAAGTCATTGTACCTTAAATTAAATTCACAGATTTGCCAAACAAAAGTTCATCAAAGTCTGACCCCTTAAACAAACGCATTAATCCATGACATCACAGTGCGAGTCTCCACATCACAATGTGTATCACGGTGAAATCAGACATCACAATAGCTTTGCAAACATTTCAGTTTGAGTCAGGAGGCTCAATAATCAGTTGATGTGGAGGAAGTGTAGCTGCACTGACTGGCTGACCTACCTCGAAGTCAATGTGGTTGGTTGGAAGATCTGAATAAGTGAAAGGAGCACGACCAATGCCAACGTCAGTTAGATTCAATGGGACATTGAAACGTTTGTCTCACGATAGTTGAACTTTAATTTTAATTTTCTAAATCACAGAATCATAGAAACCCTACAGAGCAGAAGGAGGCCATTCGGCCCATCGAGTCTGCATCGACCACAATCCCACCCAGACCCTACCCCCATATCCCTACATATTTACCCACTAGTCCCTCTAACCTACGCATCTCAGAACACTGAGGGGAATTTTTTTTTAGCATGGCCAATCAACCTGACCCGCACATCGTTGGACAGTGGGAGGAAACCGGAGCACCCGGAGGAAACCCACGCAGACACGAGGAGAATGTGCAAACTCCACACAGACAGTGACCCAAGCCGGGAATCGAACTCAGGTCCCTGGAGCTGTGAAGCAGCAGTGCTAACCACTGTGCTACCGTGCCGCCCCAATGACCCAACAAATTTAGTTAAACTGCTGCAAGGTGAAATAGTTGTGTTTTGTTGTCTCGAGTAAATTTTTCATGTCATTACTCTTCGCTAGTCGGGTCCCCAGAGCCTCGTATTCTGATGGTTCTTCACCGCACTCTCCGGACCTTGTTTGGAGACCCTGACTGACCATCCCGCTTCCAATGTGACTTTAATGTTCACGCCTTTATCTGTATTGGATTCAGCTTCCTAACATCCTCTCCTATGGGATTGGCTGGGAGATTTCAAGAGCTTGGCAGAAATGTTCAATGTTTGCCAGATTCACTCTAAAGTTCCAGGTAGACATCTGTCCCCTGCTCACTGAATCTATACAATGGAACTCAATGAAAATGATTAATCTTCCATAGCCTTTCTCTCTTGTTGTGAAATCTCAGCTGCAACAACACATATATTCCAGCAAGATTTGGGTTCAGGTTCTCCCAATAGCACTGATTGGCGGCTGTGCCTCTGGTACCAAGCCAGCACCAATGGATCATGATCAATGTTAGCTGGCACCACTGATTACCCCGAGTACTCTGTCCTCCAGTGCTCCAAATCCCGAAAAGCAGAATCTTTCCTTCAAAGGATATAGAAGTAATTTGAAACATTGTTAACCAGCACGAGGATATGGAGAAGACCATTGCTCTACCTGCCATGTCCACTGGGTTGTATCCATATGGAAAGTTTTTATTATAGCTGATACGAACATATGAATTAGGTGTAGACGTGGGCCATTCGAGCCGTCGAGCCTGTTCCGCTGCCATTCAGTATGTTCACGGCTGATCTGAATGTGCTTCATCTCTGAGAACCATTGACTCCCTTGTTAGTCAGGTGTCTATCTACAGGCCAGTGAGCCTCACATCTGTGGTGGGTAAGTAGTTGGAAGGTATTTTGAGAGACAGGATCTAGAGGCATTTAGAGACGCAAGGAGTGATTAGGGACAGTCAGCATGGCTTTGTGAGTGGAAAATCATATTAATATTAATGATTTGGATGAGAATATAGCATGCATTGTCAGTAAGTTTGCAGATGATAACAAGATTGGTGGCATGGTGGACAATGAAGGAAGTTATCTCCGATTTGCAACGGGATCTTAATCAATTGGCCCAGTGCGCTGACGAATGGCAGATGGAGTTTAATTTGGACAAATGCGAGGTGATGCATTTTGATAGATTGAACCAGGGAAGAACTTACTCAGTTAATGGTAGGGCGTTGCGGAGAGTTACAGAACAAAGAGATCGAGGCGTAAATGTTCATCGCTCCTTAAAAGCGGAGTCAGAGGTGGACAGAGTGGTGAAGAAGGTATTCGGCATGCTTGGTTTCATTGGTCAGAACATTGAATACAGGAGTTGGGACGTCTTGTTGAAGTTGTACAAAACATTGGCAAGACCACACTTGGAATACAGTGTACAGTTCTGGTCACCCTATTATAGATAGGATATTATTAAACTAGAAAGATTGCAGAAAATATTTACGAGGATGCTACCGGGACGTGATGGTTTGTGTCATAAGGAAAGGTTGGATAGACTTGGACTTTTTTCTCTGGAGCGTAGGAGGCTGAGGGGTGACCTTATAGAGGTATTTAAAATAATGAGGGGCACAGATCAGTAGATAGTTAATATTTTTGCCCAAAGGTAGGGGAGTCTAAAACTAGAGAGCACAGGTTTTAGGTGAGAGGGGAGTGATGCAAAAGTGTACAGAGGGACAATTTATTCACACAGAGGTTGTCTGGAACAAGCTGGCAGAAGTGATAGTAGAGGCGGGTACAATTTTGTCATTTAAAAAGCATTTAGACAGTTACATGGGTACGACGTGTATGGAGGGATATGGGCCAAGTTGGGCCAAAGGGCCTGCTTCCATGCTGTAAACCTCTGTGACTCTATGCATGAATCAGAAAAAAATTCAAAACGATATTAACATTCGGACACCAGCAGTAGCAGAGTAATGTCTTTTCAATTATTTCTCTGTTCAATAATAACAGCGCAAAAGGATAATTTATCAATTCTTCGTAAATTATTGCATTCAACGATGAGCCTTCACTTTCTCAGTAGACTGAGGAAATTTGGCATGTCAGCTACGACTCTCACCAACTTTTACAGATGCACCATAGAAAGCATTATTTCTGGTTGTATCACAGCTTGGTATGGGCTCCTGCTCTGCCCAAGACTGCAAGGAACTGCAAAAGGTCATGAACGAAGCCCAGTACATTACGCAAACCAGCCTCTCACCCATTGACTCTGTCTCCACAACCTGCTCTCTCAGAAAAGCAGCCAACATAATTAAGGACCCCACGCACCCCGGACATTCTCTCTTCCACCTTATTCCATTGGGAAAATGATACAAAGGTCTGAAGAGATGTACCAACCGACTCAAGAACAGTTTCTTCCCTGTTGCCATCAGACTTTTGAATGGACCTACCTCGCACTGATATTGATTTTCCCTCCACCCTCGCAATGACAGTAACACTACATTCTGCATTCGCGCCTTTCCTTCTCTATGAACGGTATTCACTGTCTGTAAGTGACAGTGCTTTTCACTGTGTGCTCATACATGTGACAATAATAAATAAATCAAATCAAATCAAATCGCCCAGCCTGTGTCAGGAAATTCGGCCCAATCAAGAATGTAAGTGCTGTCAGATACTTTACCAAGTGGCCATGCGCCACTGTTTACCTCACCGAGACGTTATGGCCATGAAAATCATCGCCACAAATCAAAGGGATTTTTATTTAATTATCCAGAGTGCACATTTACTTTAATCCATCATATTGTTCGTTTTAGTGAAGGAAATAGAATAAATAATATGAATAAATAACTTACCAAGAGAATAATCACCTTGTTCTGTGATGGGGAATAAAAGGTGTCTACAGGGCTTCAGGGATACAATTTAAAATTCACAGCTTTTGATCCAACTGCTGCATATAACCCTCGGTTTGTGAATTATTTGCATGGAGCCTTTGCAAACACAATTCCATTTCTCATTCATGTTGTGTTCTTTAGAATCATAGAATCCCGACCTTGCAGAAGGAGGTCATTCGGTCCATCGAGACTGCACCGACAACAATCCCATCCAGGCCCCTTTCCTGTAACCGCTCATATTTACCCTGATAATCCGCGCCACTCAGAGGCAATTTAGCATGGCCACTCCCCGCTAACCTGTGCATCATTGTACACTAAGGAACAATTTACCATGGCAATTCCCCCCTAAGCTGCACATCTTTGTACACTAGAGGGGCAATTTAGCATGACTAATCCACCTCGCCTGCACATCTTTGAATATTAAGGGGCAATTTATCATGGCCAATCCCCCTAACCTGCACATCGTTGGATACATTCGGGGCAATTTACCATGGCCGATCCCCCGAACCTGCACATCATTGGACACATTAGGGGTTATTTACCATGGCCAATCCAACTAACGTGCACATCGTTGGGCACAATGGGGGCAATTTAGCATGGCCAATCTACCTAACCTGCACATTTCGGGCAGTACGGTAGCACAGTGGATAGCCATGCTGCCTCAGAGCGTCAGAGACACAGGTTCAATTCCATCCTCAGGTCACTGTCCGTGTGGAGATTGCTCATTTTACCCGGGTCTGCGTGGGTTTACTCCGGGTGCTCTGTTTCCTCCTAAACTATAAACATGACATGGTCAGACATAACTCTGGAACTGTACACTGCACCTTCCTGGGTCCAACTGCCAATCCTCCCCTGGCTTGGAATCTCATACAGAGGGAGTAGGAAAGAACTCAAACGGTGAGTTACAAGGGCAAAAAGAGGTCACGAGATGTTCTTGCCAGGCAGGATTAAGGAGAATCCTAAGGCATTCTATTCATACATTAGGAGCAAAAGATTTGTCAGGGAGAAAATCGGACCGCTCAGGAACAAAGGAGGGGAATTATGCTGAGAACCCAAGGGAATAGGGGAGATCGTAAATGAAAAAATTGCATCGGTATACAAGAAGGAGGGGGACGTGTTAACCGGGAATGTCTCAGAGGGAGGTGTTGACCCGTTAGAGAAAATTTCCATGACAAGGGAGGAAATGTTAGGTTTTTGAGGGCACTTAAAACTCACAAAGCCCCAGGGCTTGATGGCATCTATCCTAGAGTGCTCAGGGAGATGAGAGATGAAATTGCTGGGTCTCTGACGGGAATCTTTGTCACTTCTTTGGACACAGGTGAAGTCCCTGAGGATTGGACGAGAGCGAACGTGGTCCCGTTGTTTAAGAAGGGTAGCAGGGATAATCGGGAAAACTATAGGCCGGTGAGCTTGAAGTCCGTGGTAGTGAAGTTGTTGGAGAGGATTCTTAGAGACAATATATATGTGCATTTGGAATGGAACAATGTCATTAGTGACAAACATCATGGTTTTGTAAGAGGGAGGTCGTGCCTTACAAATTTGGTGGAGTTCTTTGAGGAAGTGACAAAAACGGTTGACGAAGGAAGGGCCGTGGATGACGTCTATATGATTTTCAGGATGGCATTTCACAAAGTCCCACATGGCATGTTGTTTAAGAAGGCTAAGGCTCATGGGATACAAGGAGAAGTGGATGGACGTGTGGAGAACTGGCTTGGACAGAGGAGATAGAGGGTAGCGGTCGAAGGGTCTTTTTCCGGCTGGAGGTCTGTGAGAGTCACCTGAAGAAGGGGCTCAGAGCCTCGAAAGCTTGTGTGGCTTTTGCTACCAAATAAACCTGTTGGACTTTAACCTGGTGTTGTTAAACTTCTTACTGTGTTTAAACCCAGTCCAACGCCGGCATCTCCACATCATGACCAGTGGTGTTCCGCAGGGCTCTGTACTGGGACCTCTGCTATTTGTGATATATATAAATGATTTGGAAGGAGGTGTAACTGGTGTTATCCGCAAGTTTGCGGATGACACGAAGATGGCTGGACTTGCGGATAGCGATGAGCATTGTCGGGCAATACAGCAGGATATAGATAGGCTGGAAAATTGGGCAGAGAGTTGGCAGATGGAATTTAATCCAGATAAATGCGAAGTGATGCGTTTTGGAAGAAATAATGTAGGGAGGAGTTATACAATAAATGGCAGAGCCATCGAGAGTATAGAAACACAGAGGGACCTAGGTGTGCAAGTCCACAAATCCTTGAAGGTGGCAACACAGGTGGAGAAGGTGGTTACCATAGAACATAGAACAGTACAGCACAGAACAGGCCCTTCGGCCCACGATGTTGTGCCGAGCTTTATCTGAAACCAAGATCAAGCTATCCCACTCCCTATCATCCTGGTGTGCTCCATGTGCCTATCCAATAACCGCTTAAATGTTTCTAAAGTGTCTGACTCCACTATCACTGCAGGCAGTCCATTCCACACCCCAACCACTCTCTGCGTAAAGAACCTACCTCTGATATCCGTCCTGTATCTCCCACCACGAACCCTATAGTTATGCCCCCTTGTAATAGCTCCATCCACCCGAGGAAATAGTCTTTGAACGTTCACTCTATCTATCCCCTTCATCATTTTATACACCTCTATTAAGTCTCCCCTCAGCCTCCTCCGCTCCAGAGAGAACAGCCCTAGCTCCCTCAACCTTTCCTCATATGACCTACCCTCCAAACCAGGCAGCATCCTGGTAAATCTCCTCTGCACTCTTTCCAGTGCTTCCACATCCTTCTTATAGTGAGGTGACCAGAACTGCACACAATATTCCAAATGTGGTCTCACCAAGGTCCTGTACAGTTGCAGCATAACCCCACGGCTCTTAAAATCCAACCCCCTGTTAATAAAAGCTAACACACTAGGTGAAGAAGGCATATGGTATGCTTGCCTTTATAGGACAGGGTATAAAGTATAAAAGCTGGAGTCTGATGATGCAGCTGTATAGAACGCTGGTTAGGTTACATTTGGAGTACTGCCTCCAGTTCTGGTCGCCGCACTACCAGAATGATGTGGAGGAGTTAGAGAGAGTGCAGAGAAAGTTTCCCAGGATGTTGCCTGGTATGGAGCATCTTAGCTATGAGGAGAGATTGGGTAAACTGGGGTTGTTCTCCCTGGAAAAAGGGAGAATGAGGGGAGACCTAATATAGGTGTACAAGATTATGAAGGGCATAGATAGGGTGAACGGTGGGAAGGTTTTTCCCAGATTAGAAGTCACGATCACGAGGGGTCACGGGCTCAAGGTGAGAGGGGCGAAGTATAACTCAGATATTAGAGGGATTTCTTTTACACAGAGGGTGGTGGGGGCCTGGAATGCGCTGCCAAGTAGGGTGGTGGAGGCAGACACACTGACAGCGTTTAAGACTTACCTGGATAGTCACATGAGCAGGCTGGGAATGGAGGGATACAAACGATTGGTCTAGTTGGACCAAGGAGCGGCACAGGCTTGGAGGGCCTAAGGGCCTGTTTCCTGTTCTGTACTGTTTTGTGTTCTTTGTTCATCGTCCAACCTCAACATTCCGTAGGGTCAGGCCCGACCACATGGTCCAGTGGAAATTCTCCCTAAAAGGGTCCGCACTGCTGCAATTGGCAAATCTCGCACCAACCTGACTTGGAAATATGTCAGCTGTTCCTTCACTGTCAATGCCCCAAATCCTGGAATGCCCTCCCTAACAGCGCTGTGGTTGTATCCACTGGACAGGCTGCAGTGGTTCAAAAAGGGAGCTCACCACCACGTTCTTAAGGGCAGCTAGGGATGGACAACAATTGTTGGCGCGAGCCAGCCATACCCGCATCCTATTAAATGAATTTTGAAAGAAATACGAAGATTGAAAGTTTATGGCCAGTGTCTCCACTATTTCCACTTGTCCTGCTCTCAGTGAACCCCCACCATTATCCAGGCTGGGTACATGTTCTATTCCATTGTGATTCAAAAGTGTTTGATTGAACGGGGTTAAATGAAATTTTTTTTTTTGGTGACTGGAATTGATGTGAGTCTCCATGGATCCGATGTGTGTGACTGGAGAGTTTTCCCTCTTCTATTATAAGTTCAATGTGTTGTCCAATTGAGTCAGCGGGAGCCACAACTCCGACACTAACAGAGATCAGCGGCTGTGGAGAGAGAGAGAGAGGGAGAAGAGAGCCCAGAATCTGAGAACAATGAGCCGGAATGTTCCAACAATGGATCAGAATCTGGGAACAACGGATTGGAATGTTCTGACCCTGGACAGAAGTTTTGCTCAGGGTCTGTTCGTTCTTTCTCAAGATTGGTTTGGTTTATTACCGTTAGCATATGGCATCCGATTTGTGCTCTGGGCTATTCAAGGGGCTTACTATCCAAGCCTGGCTATTGTTGGTGTTCCTGGTACGTCTCTGTGTCCACTTAAATTATTTGTCATCTCTGTTTCATTGTATTACTCTCCTTCTTATTTCAGTTTTGGGAACATGGAGTCCATTGACTTCAGTTCACCACTCAATTTCTGCTCCCTGTCCATCTACTCCATTCCTGTACCTGAGGCTGTTCCACACTGATTACACCCTCCATTAACCCTTTGACTTTGAGCTGATTACTCAACTCATATCCCGTGCAGCCATATAAAACATTGGTTAGGCCGCATTTCGAGTATTGTGTGCAATGTTGTTCACCACACTACCTGAAGGACGAGCAGGCTTTGGAGGCAGTGCAAAGCGAGTTCACGATGATGCTACCATTAACCAGAAACTCAACTGGTCTCGCCAAATAACACAGTGGCGACAAGGGCAGGTCAGGGGCGAGGAATACTGCGGCGAGTAACTCACCTCCTGGCTCCACAAAGCCTATCCACCATCTTCAAGGCACAAGTCAGGAGTGTGATGGAATACACCCCACTTGCCTGGATGGGTGCAGCTCCAACAGCACTCAAGAGGCTTGACAACATCCAGGACAAAGCTGCCCGCTTGACTGGCACCACATCCAAAAACATTCACTCCCTCTATGAATGATGCCCAGTAGCATCAGTGTGTGCACTGCGGCAATTCACCCAAGATCCTGAGACAGCATCTTACAAAACCAATACCACTCCTTCCTAGAAGGACAAGGGCAGTAGATACATGGGGACTCCACCATTTGCAAGCTCCCCTCCAAGCGACTCAACGTCCTTGTTTGGAAATATATCGTCGGTTCCTTTGCAGTTGCTTTGTTGAAATACTGAAAATCCCGCCAAATGGAATTGTGGGTCACCCCCACAGCACATTAACTGCAGTGATTCAAGAAGCTGGCTCACAACCACCTTCTCACGGGCAAGTGCAAATGGGCAATTTAAATAGCTGGCCACCCAGCAACGCCCATTTCCAACGAATGAATTTTAAAATATGTTGCGTTGTTTTGAGGGTGTTGTTTATGAGGAGAGGCTGGATAAACGAGAATTGCTTTCACTGGAAAGACAGTGGTTGAGGGGAGACCTACTAGAGCTCTACAAATGATGGGAGGAAATGACAGGGTGGATCGTCAGATGCTTTTTTCCCAGGGTGGAAGTGTCAATTACGAGGTGGCACAAGTTCAAGGTGAGGGGGAAAGTTTAAGGGAGATGTGTGGGGGAGGATTTTCACGCAGAGTGTGGTGGATGCTTGGAACGTGCTGCCAGAGGATGGTGGAATGGAGTGATCTGGTCAGAGGAAGGACAGTAGCTTTTCTTTTGTTTAGTTTGGACTTCATCGAAACATAGAAGATAAGAGCTGGAGTTGGCCAATCAGCCCATCGAGCCCGCTCCATCATTCATTGCAATCATGGCCAATCGCCCAGCTCAACAGCCAAATCCGACTTTTTCCCCATAACTTTTGATCCCATTTGCCACAAGTGCTATATGCAGCTGCCTCTTGAATACATTCAATGTTTTGTCATCTGCTACTTCCTGCAGCAATGAATTCCACAGGCTCACCACTCTTTGGGTGAAGAAATGTCTCCTCATCTCTGTCCCCACTGGTCTTCCCTGAATCATCAGACTGTGACCCCTTGTTCTGAATTCTCCCACCATCGGGAACATCCTCATTGCATCGACCCGTCCAGTCCTGTTAGAATTTAATAAGTCTCTATGAAATCCCCACTCAATCCTAACCTAATTAATCTCTCCTCATATATCAGTCCCGTCGTCCCCAGAATCAGCCTGGTAAACCTTGTAAATCATGATTGGCATTGCCTTGGACGGCCCAAATGCCTGTTCCTGTGCTATCCACTGCATCATGAATCCTGTCTACTGTCACCACCAGAATCATCCTTTGCCTCACTTCAGCTGTCACAATTTCCAACTCCAGTTTTCTGTTGACCAGCCTCCGAGTTACAAAGCTGCAGAGTAAAAGTTCATCTCTAACTCCGCTGTGCATATCCCAACTTTCACCAAGTCCAAATACCATCATCCTTGTGCTCACTGAACTCTATTGCCAGCTGATCTGGTAAAGCCCTCATTTTCACACTCACCTGATTTAATCCCTTCATGTCTTTGTCTACCTGATGGTCTCACACTATCGATTTTCATTAATGCTTCTGTTTTTTGGCATTTCAAAAGAGACCCCCAAACACTCCACAACAGGTATGTCTTCATTATAACAAGAGGATATTGTGAGGACCCATAGGCTGCACAGCAGATAACGTAAGGACAATGAGAAGGGGTGGTTAAAGTAGGACTGAGGGTGTTGTATTTGAATGCACGAAGCTTAGAAAATCAAGTCAATGAGCTTGTTGTGCAGATTGAAATTTGCGGGCACAATGTTGTGGGCATCACAGGGATGTGGCTGCAAGGGGACCAAGTCTGGGAACTAAATATCCAAAGATCCATATCCAATTGAAAAGACAGACAGATTGGTCAAGGGGACGGCGTTGCTTTGTTCATAAGGAAATAAACGAAATTGATAGCAAGAAAGGATATAGGGTCAGACGATACAGGGCGAGACTTTGTAGCCTCGCTGACCCCAATACCGTAAATCTCTGCCCAAGGTCAACATACCTTTCCCTCGTCCGCCCATTGCCCGCTCTGATTGCTGTGACAGGCAGGACAGTAAAGGTCCGGCCATGGCATTGATGTGACTAGAATTGGGGAACTTCAAAAGTAAAAAGACCCTCATGGGAGTCATGTACTGGCCTCCGAGCAGTAGTCAGGATGTGGTGGACAAAATACACCAGGACATAAAAAAGGCAGCTAAGAAAGGCCAGGTTACAGTGATCACGGGAGACTTCAATGTGCAGCTGGACTGGGAAAAACAGGTCGGTAGTGGATCCCAAGAAAATGAATTTGTGGAATGTCTGTATGATCGGTTTTTGGAGCAGCTTGTGATGGAGCCCACTAGGAATCAGGGAATTCTGGATTTGGTGATGTGAAATGAGGCAGTCTTGAGATAGGGGCTTAGGATGAAGGACCCCTCAGGAGGCAGTGATCATTGTACCATAGAATTCACCCTGCAGTTTGAGAGGGAGCAGCTGGAATCAGCTGTAATGGTATTACAGTGGAGTAAAGGCCATTACAGAGGCATGAGGGAGCAGGGGCCTTGACAGATATCTCTGTATCCTCATTGGCTGCAGGTGAAGTTCCAGAGGACTGGAGAATAGCCAATGCTGTTCCATTGTTTAAGAATTGCAACAGGGATAATCCAGGAAATTATAGGCCAGTGAGCATTACGTCAGTTGCAGGAAAATATTGGAAAACATTCTTAGGAGCAGGATGTACTCACATTTGGGGGAAAAACGGACGTATTAGCGACAGACAGCATGGTTTTGTGAAGGGGAGGTCGTGCAGCATTAACTTGATGGAGTTCTTCGAGGAAGTGACGAAGATGCGAGATGATCGAAAGGCAGTGGATGTTATATACATGGACTTCAATAAAGGCTTTCACAAGATGCCTGATGGTAGACTGGTATGAAAGTTGAAGTCACACAGGATCAGATGGGGGCTGGCAGGATGGATTCAGAACTGGCGTGGGCACAGAAGTCAGAGGGTAGCAGTAGAGGGGTGCTTTTCTGAATGAATCCCTGTGACTAGTGGTGCTTCACAGGGATCGTTTCTGGGACCTTTGTTCTTCTTAGTATATCTAAATGATTTGGAGGAAAATGTAGCTGGTCTGAATAGTCACTTCGCAAGAATTCCACAAAAATTTGTGCAGTTGCGGTCAGTGAAGAGGATTGTCACAGGATGCAGGAAGATATCGATCGGTTGGAGACTTGGGCGGAGAAATGCCACATGTAGTTTAATCAGGACAAGTGTGAGATAATGCATTTTGGAAGTTCCAATGCATGTAGGAATTATACAGTAAATGGTAGAACCCTTAGGAGGATTGACAGAAAGAGAGATCTGGGCGTCCATGTCACTGATCACTGAAAGTGGCAACGCAGGTGAAGAAGCTAGTTCAGAAGTCTTCATCGGTCCGAGCATTGAGCTTAAAAATTGAGAGGTCATGCTGCAACTGTACAGAACCCCTCAGTTGGGCTTTATTTGTGTACAATTCTGATCACCACACAACCAGAAGTATGTGGATGCTTTGGAGAGGTTACAGAAGAGTTTTACCAGGATGTTGCCTGGTCTGGAGGGTATTAGCTATGAGGAGAGGTTGGATGAACTCGGTTAGTTGAGGGGTGACCTGATAGAGGTTTACAAGACTATGAGTGACATCGACACGGTGGCTAGTCAGACCCTTCTTCCGAGAGAAGAAATGTCATGTGCTGGGGGACATAGGTTTAAGGTGCGTGGGGAAAAGTTTGGAGGACATGTGTGAGGCAAGTTTGTTTACAGAGAAGGTGGTGAATATCTGGAATGCACTGCCCAGGCATGTGATGGGAGCAGGCATGATGGCGGCATCTCGGGGGCATTTCGACGAATACATGAAAAGGATGTGAATGGAAGGGTAGGGTCTCTGTAGGTTCATAGTTTCAGTTTAGGCAGGCATTGTGATCGGTGCAGGCATCGAGGGCTGAAGGGCCCGTTCCTGAGCTGTACTGTTCTTTGTTCTTTGATTTGTTCTTTGAGCAGTCCAGAATTGGTTGGGAGAGGATCCGAGCAGGAAAGATGGTGGAACAGCAATGGCAGGACTTTCTGGACGTAATTCGGGAGACACAGCAAAATTTTATGCCAAGAAGGAGCATCCTATGGGAAGGATGAGGCAACCATGGCTGACGAGGGAAGTCAGGGGACAGCATAAAAAGCAAGAGAAAAGGCATAAAATGTTGCAAAGATTAGTGGGAAGCCAGCGGAGTGAGACTCCTTTAAAAACCAACACAGGACAACTAAAAAAGAAATCAGGAGAGAGAATGCGAATTATGAGGGTATACATATAAAATAAGTTTGCAAGAGTTTATTTAGATTTATAAAGGATGAGCGAGAGACAAGAGTGTTCATTGGACCGCTGGAAAATAACGCTGCAGAAGTAACAATGGAGAACAAAAAATGGCGGAAGATCTGAATCGATTAATTTGCAGGTTGAGTTATTTTTAAATTCATTTGTTGGGCATTGGCTGGCCCATCCCTAGTTGCCCTTGAGAAGTTGGCGGAGAGCTGCCATCTTGAATCGCTGCAGTCCATGTTCTGTGGGTTAACCCACAATGCCGTTAGACAAGAATTCCAGGATTTTGACCCAGCGACTGTGAAGGAACAGCGGTATATTTCCAAGTCAGGATGGTGAGTGGCATGGAAAGGAACTTGCAAGTGGTAGGGTTCCCATTTATCTGATGCCCTTGTCCTTCTAGATAGAAGTGGTCGTGGGTTTGGAAGGTGATGTCTGAGGATCTTTGGTGAATTGCCACAGTGTATTTTGTAGATAATACAGACTGCTGCTACTGAGCGTCGGTGGTGGAGGGAGTGTATCTTTGTAAATGTGGTGCCAATCAAACGGGCTGCTTTGTCCTGGATGGTGTTGAGCTTCTTGAGTGTTGTTGGATTTGCACCCATCCAGGCAGGTGGGTAGTATTCCATCGCTCTCCTGACTTGTGGCTTGCAGAAGGTGGATAGGCTTTGGGGAGTCAGGATGTGAGTTACTCACTGCAGTATTCCCAGCCTCTGACCTGCTTTTGAAGCCACTGTGTGTATGTGGTGAGTGCGGTTGAGTTTCTGGTCAATGGTAACCCCAAAGACGGTGACAGTGGGGGATTCAGTGATGGTTACACAATTGAATGTCAAAACGCGGTGATTCGAGTGTCTCTTATTGGTGATGGTCATTGCCTGGCATTTGTGTGGCGCGAATGTTACTTGGCACTTGTCAACCTAAGCCTGGATGTTGTCCAGATCTTGCTTCATTTGAACATGAGCTTCTGAGGAGTTGTGAATGTTGCTGACCATTGTGCAAACATTGGCCAACATCCCCACTTCTGAACTTATGATGGAGGGAAGGTCATTGATGAAGCAGCTGAAGATTGTTGGGCCGAGGACACTATCCTGAAGGACTCCTGCAGAGATGTCCTGCAGCTGAGATGACGGACCCTCCACAACCACAACCATCTTCTATGTAGCAGATATGAATCCAACCAGCAGAGAGTTTGCCCCCGATGCCCATTGATTCCAGTTTCGCTGGGGCTCCTTGATGCCAGACTCGGTCGAATGGAGCCTTTATGTCAAGGGCTGTCACTCTCAACTCACCTCTGGAATTCAGCTCTTTTGTTCACGATTGAACCAATGCTGTAAAGTGGTCAAGAGTTGAGTGACACTCGCGAAACCCAAACTGTGCGTCACTGAGTGGATTATTGCTTAGCAGGTGCTGCTTGATAGCACTGTTGATGATCTCTTCCAACACTTTACTGATCGACCCAATCGACTGATGGGGCGATACTTGGCTCAGTTGAATTTGTCTTGCTATTTGTGTATAGGACACACCTGGGCAATTTTCCACATTGTCGGGTAGATGCCCGTGTTTTACCTGTAGTGGAACAGCTTGACTCGGGGAGCAGCAGGTTCTGGAGCACAAGTCTTCAGTGCTATTGCCAGAATGTTATCAAGGCCTATTGCCTTTTCAGACGGCACGTGGTAACCAGTAGGTTGTTTCCTTGCCCATGTTTAACCTGAAGCCATGAGGCTTCATTGGTTCCAGAGTCAATGTTATAGACTCCCAGGGCAACTCCCTCCCGACTGTATACCACTGTGTCGCCAACTCTACTGGGTCTGCCCTGCCGGTTGGAAAAGGACATATCCAGGGATGGTAGCGGTGGTATCTGGGGTCTTATCTGTCAGGTACGATTGCGTGAGAATGACTATGTCAGGCTATTGCGAGACTCGTCTTTGGGACAGCTTTCTCAATGTTTGGCACGAGCCCCCAGATGTTAGTAAGGAGAACTTTGCTGGATCGACATTTCTGTTAGTTTTCCCATTTTCTTTTCCAGTGCCTCGGTCGATGCCAGGTCGTCTGTCCAGTTTAATTTCTTTGTTGAGACTTTGCAGCGATTTTGCAACTGACTGGCTTAGTAGGCCATTTCAGAGGGCAGTTGACAGTCAACCACATTGTTGTGGCTCTGCATTCACATGTAGGCCAGACCAGGTAAGGACGGCAGATTTACTTTCCTGACGGACATTAGTGAACCAGATGGGTTTTTCCGACAATCGACAATGGTTTCATGGTCATCAGTAGACTCTTAATTCCCGATATTTTTTATTGAATTCAAGTACCGCCATCTGCCGTGGCAGCATTCGAATGCAAGTCCCAGAACATTATCTGGCTTTCTGGATTAATAGTCAAACGATAAAACCACTCGGTCATTGTCTCCGCTTCGGCAATAGCCCTGTGGAATTAGTATTCATTTTGAGATGACGAGAATACAAAAGCAGGAGTGTACTGCTGAAGCTTTATAAGACTCTGGTGGATTACCAGGGTAAATATGTGGGGTTACAGGGAGAGAGCCTGGCTGAGCTTGTCGTTGGGTGCAAGCTCGATTGGCTTACTAGCCTCAATCTGTTCTGTGGGGATTCTATGATTTCATCATCATCATTGGACTGTTAATTCCAATGATTTTACTGAATTCAAATGTCACCATCTGACACGGTGGGATTCGAACCCGGGTCCAAGCCAGTTCTGCACCCATCTAGCCACCTCCCCCATTATCCCATGTGATCCAACCTTGTGCACCAACCTGAAGGACTTTGTCAAACGTTGTACTAAAGTCCATATAGACGACATCCACGGCCCTTCCCTCGTCAACCATTCTAGTCACATACTAGAGTAGGGGGCCTCTCTGCTTCTCTGCATGCACAGTGGGGTGGGATGGGGGCCTCTCTGCCTCTCTGCATGCACAGTGGGGTAGGGAGGGGGCCTCACTGCCTCTCTGCATGCACAGTGGGGTAGGGAAGGGGCCTCGCTGCCTCTCTGCATGCACAGTGGGGTAGGGAGGGGGCCTCGCTGCCTCTCTGCGTGCAATTAGTGTGGGGGAAGGTGGTGGTGGGGGTGGGGCTTTATCCGGTCGGGGGCTCCTCACGAAGCGCTGCGGCTCCCAGTCTATTTGAGGGCAGCTGCTGTGTTGAAGCTAGCTGCAGCAGCAGAGAGCTGACAAATGTCTCTCTCAGACCAGGCAGCTCACTGCTGGCTGCAATTGCGCATTTGTAACCACATAGGTTTGGTCCGTGGTCAGCTTCCCAGCCAGCGCTGTGAGAGCTGCAAGTGATGGGGCCACTGCTGAGGGCGGTCTAACAGCCATCGAGTTTTAACAGCACAAAATGAGGCCATTGGGCCCATTATGTCTGAACTGGTCATCAAACACCAACCCAATCGAATCTCATTTTCCAACACTCGATCCACAGCCTTGTCTGCTTTGGCGTTTGAATTGCTGAACGAAATGCCTCTTGTGGTTGTTTCCGCTTCTACCATCCTTTCAGGCCGTGAGGTGCAGATCCCAGCCCCCTGTGGATGGAAACATTGTTCCACAAATCCTCACAAAAATCTGCCCTTTACCTCAAATCCACGTCCCTCTGGTTTTTGACACCATTACTAAAGGGAAAAAGTTTCTTCCGATCTAGGTGCCACATAATTTTGTTCATTTCACTCAGTTCCCCCCGACCTGAAAGCACTCCCCACCACCCCCCACTACACCCGCTCCCCACAGCCCCCCCCCCCCCTCCCGCCCCCCACCACCGCCTGCAGCCGTCTCTGCTCTAAGGTAAAAACCCAGTCCAACCAGCCTCTCTGCATAGCTGAAACTCTCCGGCCCAGGAAGCATCCTGGTGAATCTCCTCTCCACAGTCTCCAGTGTAATCACGTCCTTCCTGTGGTGTGATGACCAGAGCCCCACACAGTACTCTTGTTCTCGTCTCACCAGCATTTTATACACTTCCACCATAACCTCCAAGCTCTTATATTCTGTGCTGCGCCTGCTAAAGGTAAGTATCCTACATGTCGTCTCAAGCACCTCATCTACCTGTCTTGCTGCCTTCAGGGATCCACAAATGTGCAGCCCAAATTCATTCTGGTCCTCTTTACTTCCTCACATTCGACTGTACATAGCGCATTTCCTGGCCGTTAGTCCTCCCAAATGCATCGCTTCACATCTTTCAGTCTTAAATTCCATTTGCCCATCTGACCAGCCTGTCCATTTCCTCTGCACGGTGGCACAGAGGTTAACACTGCTGCCCCACAGCGCCAGGGATGTGTGGTCGATTCCTGGCTTGTGTCACTGTCTGTGTGGAGTTTGCACATTCTCCCCGTGTCTGCGTGGGTTTCCTCCGGTTGATCCAGTTTCCTGCCACATTCCAAAGACATTTGGGTCAGGTGGGTTGGCCATGCTAAATAGGCATCAGTGTCAGGGAGACTCGCTGGGGTGAATGAATTGTGTTATGGGGGTAGGGCCTCGTTGGGATTGTGGTCGGTGCCGACTCGATGGGCCGAATGGGCTCCTTCTGCATTGTAGGATTATATGATTCCTGTAATCTATGGCTTTCCTCCTCACTATTTACCACACCATCAATTTATAATTTCATCTGCGAGCTTATTGATCATAACTCACACATTCCTGTCTAGACCATCAATATGCACTACAAACAGCAAGGGATCCAGCATCGATCCCTGTGGAAACACACTGGACACAGGCGTGCAGCCACAAAAGCAACCTTCGACCATTACACTCTGCCGCCTGTCACTCAGCCAATTTTGAATGTAATTTGCCATATTGCCCTGAATCCCATCGGCTATCATTTTCTTGTTTGCTCGCCCATATGAAATTCGTCAAAAAGTTCTCTGAAGTCCATGTCGGCTACATCGACTGCACTTCACTCATCTCCTCATCCAGTCACCTCCTCAACATATTCCAGCAAATTGGTAGACATGATCTCCCCCTGACAAAGCCGTGCTGACGATTGTTCATAAATCCTCACCTCTCGAAGTGCAGATTAATTCTGTCCCTCAGATTGTTTTCCGATCATTTCCCTGCCACAGATATGGTGATAATGGTGTCTTGAGCGTGATCTTGGATGTCACCAGGACACCTCGTAGGATGGCACTATGGCACAGTGGTTCGCACTGCTGCCTCACAGAATCAGGGACACTGGTTCAATCCCGGGGATTCCATCGTCACCAGTGAAGCTTTTTTTAACTTTGAAACCAGCTCCATTCTCACATATTGCCTGTTGGGATTTCGCCTGTTACAAGAACGTGTGGTGTTTCTCTGGAAAGGACCCATTTTGAGTAAGTCCAGTTTCTCACAGCTCAACAATGTCCACATGGAGCCTTGTAAATTCATTCTTGATCACAGCTGTCCCGTGTACATCACCAACCAATAAGGTCATTGGTAAGGCCAGGGCACATCGTGCTGATGTCCCAGCTTGAGATGTGAAAGACTGATTTGATTTGATTTGAGATAATTTGTTACTTTCACATGCATTAGTATTCAGTGCAAATATTGTTGCTTGAGAGCTACACATGCAAAGCACACCGTACATAGAGAAGGAGAGAGTGCAGAATGTAATGTTGTAATCATAGCTGGGGTGTCGAAAAAGATCACTTTGATGTGATGTCGGTCCATTCAAACGTCTGCTGGCAGCAGAAAAAAAGCTGTCCTTGAGCTGGCAGCCTGGTGGCACTATGGTTAGCACTGCTGTGTCACAGGGACATGAGTTCGATTCCCAGCTTGGATCACTGTGCAGAATTTGTACATTCTTCATTGATCATCGTGGGTTTCCTCCGGATGCTCTGGTTTCCACCCAAAGTCCAACGATATGCAGGTTAGGTTGATGGGCCGTGCTAAATTGCCCATTACGGTCCCGGAATATGTGTCTTTGAGACATTATCAGGGTACATATGTGGGACTTAGGGGATAGGACATGGGTGGGATATTTGTCGGTGCAGAACTCAATGGGCCGAATGGCCTCCTTCTGCACGGTAATGTTTCAATGATTCTTTGAGTCAGTTGGTACATGTCCTCAGATTTTTTCATTTTAATTTCCGACGGAACAAGTTGGAAGAGTTTTTCTCCCGGGCGCGTGGGCTCCTTAATTAGTCTGGCTGCTTTTCCGAGGCAGCGGGAAGTGTAGACAGCGTCAATTGGTGGTTTGAGTGATGCACTGGGTTCCATTCATGAAGCTTTGAAGTTTCTTGTGGTCTTGGATAGAGCAGGAGCCATACCAAGCTGTGGTACAACCAGAACGAATGTTTTCTGTGGTGCATCTCGAAAAGTTGGAGAGAAGCATAGCTGACATGGCAATCGTCCTTAGACCTCTCAGAAAGTAGAGGCGTTAATCGGCTTTCTTAATTATAGAATCGTCGTGGAGGGACCAGTACAGGTTGTCGGTGATCTGGACCCATAAAAACCTGATAGTCTCGACCATTTCAACTTCATCCCATTGCTGTAGAGTGAGACATGAATTTCACTCTGCTTCCTGTAGTCGATGACTATCTCCTTTGCTTTGTTGACATTGAGGAAGAAATCATTGTGGTCGCACCAGTTCGCCAGATTCTCTATCTCTTCCCTGTCCTCGATCTCATTGTTGTTTGAGATCTGACCCACTGCAGTGGTGTCATCAGCAAACTTGGAAATCGAGTTGAAGGGGAACTTGGCCACACAGTCATCGGCGTATAGTAAGGGGCTGAGGACACAGCCTTGTGGGGCACCGGTGTTGAGGATGATTGTGGAGGAGGTGTTGTTGCCTGTTCTTATTTATTGCTGTCTGCGCGCCAGAAAGTTCAGGATCAAATTGCAGAGGCAGGAGACGAACCGCAGGACACGGATTCTGGACGTGGGTTTCGCTGGAATAATGGTGTTAAAGGCTGAGCTGTAGTCGGTAAACACGACTCTGTGTTACTGGGTTCACTGTCGGGCCAGGGAGATGGTGAATGTGGACCTGTTGTGGCGGCAGGTGAACTGTAGTGGATCCAGGCATTCTGGGAGGCTGGATTTGATTCATGCCATGACTAACCTTTGAGTGCTTTTCACAATATTGAATGTCAGAGTCACCGGACGATAGTCATTAAGGCAGCCTGTTTGGCGTTTCTTTGGTACCGGCCTTGGTTTGTGTTTTTCTTAACTCGTGCATAGATTCGCAACCTTCCTCCTGAGAGAGGACTCACTAAGCTTCAATGGTCCTGCCGACCATATTGGGAGAGCAGCAAACGCACTGGGCACAATGGATCGTAGCTATTCATTGAACCCTGAAGCGTTCTCCCACTGTTGAAAGCAAATCCTTGCACTTGTGTTCTGTGCCAATCGAGTGTGAGATTACTGTTTCTTCCTGTGTTGTGTGAACGATGTCCACAGTGCTGTGGTCTCCTCTCCAGGGTACAGTTCTGTGTAAGTATAATAGAGTCGGAACTGTTGAGGCATCAGAATCTCCCTCTGCCACCTGTTAGTATTGTGCAGAGGAAAGGGTGAAACCAGCACTGTTTGGTACCAGCTCTGCTGCAGGGGTTGTCAGTAAGCTGCCTGAGAAACGACAGATTACCACCTACAGGGCTCCACGCCGGATTTTCTGACAGGGTTTACTCCCTCAGCCTTCTTACCCTCCAATTCCCCACAAGGTAGAGGGGCTATTTACCTGTCACTGAGTGAGGGTCAATGTTGAGGACTCTCTGGAAAACTCTCACTCAAGTATATACCATTGTGTCGCTACCATTGAGCAGCACGGTGACTCAGTGGTTAGCACTGCTGACTCTCAGCATCAGGGAGCTCAGTTCAGTTCCAGGCTTGAGTCACTGTCCGTGTGGAGTTTGGAACTTCTCCCCGTGTCTGCCTGGGTTTCCTCCGGATGCTCCACTTTCCTCTCACACTGCAAATGTCGTGCTGGATTTAAAAAAAAATAGAACTAATTCTTGTCTGTGTGTGTACATTTTTTTATATTAACCCATCCTCAGTCTAAATGGTAATTTCTTAACCTGAATCGTGTCTAATTTCATTCTTTATTTCCTTTCCTGACAGTGAACATAATCACAATTGTGACACTGACGAGCAGAAATTGTGGTCTGTCCAAATGTGTCACTCGTTACCTGGTGGCCATGTCAGTGGGGGATCTGCTGGTCGTTATCCTCGACCTGATATTCAGACAGATTCCCATTGTTTATCCGGTAGAGTTTAATTTCCTGCTGTCGGTCCATGTGTGTAACATCCACGCCGTCCTGCTTTACGCAGCCACTGACTGCTCCGTCTGGTTCACCGTCACTTTCACCTTTGATCGATTTGTGGCCATTTCCTGCCCCAAGGTGAAAAGTAAATATTGCAGTGAGAAATCGGCGGCTGTGTTTCTGGGAACAGTGACGGTGCTGAGCTGTTTCAAGAACATTTTCTGGTATTTCATGTTATTAAATGAATATTCGCTGCAGAACGCCCCCTGGTGTTGTGAGGTCACAACCGATGTTGTGGGATCTCCCGTCTGGGGAGCAATCGAATTCCTCCACAACATTCTAAACCCGGCTGTCCCATTCGTCCTGATTCTGCTGCTCAATGCTTTCACGGTCAGACACATTTTAGTGAGCAGCAGAGCCCGCAGGAGTCTCCGGGCTCACAGCAGTGGGGAGAATCCCAGAGATGAAGAGTCGAAGGAAATCCATCATTTTACTGTGTGTTATCTCAGCCAATTCATCTTCTTATGGTCGACATTTATGGTTTATTCAATATGGGAGCGGCTGTATTATTTGGGCTATAAGTCGGTATGGTTAGATATTTGTTTTCTGGAACTGGGTTTCATGCTGCAACTGACAAGCTGCTGCACAAACACTGCCATTTATGCTGTGACACAGACTCACTTCAGACAGGAACTGAAAAATCTACTGAAATATCCCCTTACTTCAATTCTTCAACTCATTACACCCTGAGAGGAAACCAGAACCACAGACTCCTGACACTTCCGATTGGACATTGAAATTGTAAATAAATAACAGCCTCACAGAGACAGCAAGAGTGACAGATAGAGAGATAGAGAGGGCAGTGAGAGCAATAGTGAGAGTGATAGAGGGACAGAGATTGACAAAGAGAGGGAAAGGCACAAATACATGGAGAGCGATAGAGTTTGAAAGAGTTTCCAACAGGTACAGGGAAAGAAATAGACAGGCAGAGAGAAAGAACAAAGAGAGACTCTCACAGAGCGTGAGAGACAGGGATAGAGAGTGGAGAAAATGGCGAGGGAGATATACAGGGAATGAGAAAGGGAGACAGAGGAAGACAGATTGGAGATTGTAATAAGAGAGGGAGAGGGAGACGAAAGGGAAACGGAAGACAAAAAGTGAGGCAGAGGGAAATAGCCAGAGACAGAGAGAAACAGAGATATCGAGACAGAGAGCGGGAGCGAATGGGAAAGAGCGAGACTGAAAAAGTACAATGGACAGAGCAAGAGCAATTACCGGAATTGCCGCAGCAGAGTTTCTCATGGGAAGATGACTCTGCCCAGGGTTGAGTCTCATCTTCCCGAGGGCCCGAGGTTGGCAAGGCATCAAGACGCCCAGTACTGATCCCACCAGCCGAGAGAGGCACTTAAAGGTAGTTGGTAGTTTATTAGTACAGCACCTTGGCAATGGAACCGCATGGTTATGAGGCTCGTTCGAGTCCAAAACAGGGCCAGTACCCTATCAGGTCCGCTTGGGAGATACCAGCATATCAGAATGCTTCAATCATCTCCAAGCCACGAAGCTCCAATCCAAGTCTGAAAAATAAATTCCCAGCACACCGGAAACTTTGGAAAGAATTCCAGGCACTCCGGCTACTGCTCTCCACCTCCACATGTGTGAAACTCGGAGTCTGAAATGGACACAGCAGGCTTCGCCTCTCGACTACATTGTTACCCGATAAAGGGAACTCGGGCCACAACGCTCATGACGGAAGAGGCGAGCTCCGGTCTGCTGAACCCCACTCACTTCCGAGGCTGAGCAGGAGGAACTGGACCCAGCATTGCAACTCCAAAAAAGGCTTCCAAGGGGGTCAGACCTCGGCAGTTACTCAGACCGAGAGGGGGAGGGTCCAATGACTTTAAAACAGGTTCATAAGTTGGACATACGCGAATATATGTGTCCCTTACTACCCGGTCCCTTACGATCAGGTCCAGTGTGGGCAGGTGTCCCCCAGACGTGACAGTTCAGAAAGTGATGTGAACAGATGGGTGTATTGAGACTTTCAGAAGGCTTTCGACAAGGTCTCACATAACAGCCGACCATGTAAAGTGAAATGGCAGGTAATGATTTGAGATGGATCGAAAGCTGGTTCACAGATAGAAAGCAAAGATTTGGATATAAATGGGCCTTTGACTGATTAGCAGTCAGTGCCGAGTGGGGCACTGCAGGAATCTGTCGAGTCGGGCCAGCCACATATTGAATGAGAAATTCCTCCTGAATACACTCAACAAATTTCTCTCCAACCAAGCCCCCAATACTATGGCTGTCCCAGTCAATGTTTGGAACGTTAAAATCCCGTACTATTACCACCGTATTTGTCTTGGAACTATCTGTAATCTCCTTCCATATTTGCTCCTCAATTTGCCGCTGACTATTTGGGGGCCGGTCGTACAACCCAATCAAAATGATTTCCCCTTTCTATTTGCTGCCACCAGACTTTTGAATGGACCTGATCTTTCTCTACACCCTAGCTTTGACTGTAACATTACAATCTGCACTCTCTCCTTTCCTTCTCTATGAACGGTATGCTTTGTCTGTCTAGCACGCAAGAAACAATACTTTTCACTGTATACTAATACATGTGACAATAATAAATCAAATCAAATCAAAGCTTCCTAGCAGTTCCCGAGATCTGGTTTCATTCTTAAGATGTAACAGATCGGGCAGAGAAATGGCAGATGGAGTTTAAGTTAATTGTCAGGTGCTGCAGTTTGAGAGATCAAATGCTAAGGGCAAGCATATAGTTAACACGGGGGTTGGACAGTGGCACATTGGTTAGCACTGCTGTCTCACAACGCCAGGAACCCGGGTTCAATTCCCGGCTTGGGCCATTGTCTGAGTGGAGTTCGCACGTTCTCGCTGCATCTGCGTGGGTTTCCTCTGGGCTCTCCGGTTTCCTCCCTCAGTCCGAAAGGTGTGCCGATTGGGTGCATTGGTCATGATAAATTCTCCCTCAGTGTACCCGAACAGGCGCTGGTTTGTGGCGACTTGGGGTTTTTCACAATAACTTCATTGCAGTGTTAATATAAGCCTACTTGTAGCAATCAATAAATAAATAAAAAGAATGGGGTCTGGCATGCTTGCCTTTATTGGTTGGGGCATTCAATGCAACTTTGATTAGGTCACACTTCGAGTACTGCATTCAGTTCTGAACGCCACATTACAGGAAGGATCTGGAGGCTATGGAGTGGGTGCAGAAGATATTTACCAGGATGCTGTATGGATTAGAAGGCATGAGCTATAAGGAGAGGCTGGACAAACTCGGGTTGTTTGCAGTTTTGGTGTCCATATCTGAGGAAGGATGTCCTTGTTCTAGAGGGAGTACAGCGAAGGTTCACAAGGCTGATTCCTGGGATGGCAGGTCTGTCATATGAGGAGAGACTAAGTCGGGTAGGATTACATTCACTGGAGTTTAGAAGAGAGGGAGGGGATCTCATACAAACTTATGAAATTCTAACAGGGTGAAATAGGGTAGATTCAGAAAGAATGTTCCCGATGGTGGGGGAGTCCAGAACTAGGGGTCATTGTTTGAGGATAAGTGATAAACATTTTAGAACTGAGGTGAGCAGAAATTTCTTCACCCAGAGAGTGGTGAATGTGCGGAATTCACGACCACAGAAAGTAGTTGAGGCCAAAACATTGTCTGATTTCAAGAAGAAATTAGATATAGCTCGTGGGGCTAAAGGGATCGAGGGATATGTGAGGAAGGGGGGATCAGGATATTGAATTTAATGATCAGCCATTGTCAAAATGAATGGACGAGCATGCTCGAAAGGCCGAATGGCCGACTCCCATTTTCCACTTTCTATGTTTCATCTGAAGCAGTGGACACATGATAGTGCCATCGAGGTTTACAGCATGGAAATAGGCCGTTCGGCCCAAATTGTCCATGCAGCCCAGTTTTTACCACTAAGCCAATCCCAATTGCCCGCGTTTGGCCCATGTCCCTCTATACCCATCTTACCCATGTAACTATCTAAATGCTTTTTAAAAGACAAAATTGCACACGCCTCTACTACTACTTCTGGCAGCTTGTTCCAGACACTCACCACCTTCTGAGTAAGAAAATAAATGCCCCTCACGACCCTTTTGTACCTCTCCCACTCCCCTTAAACCCATGCCCTCGAGTTTCAGACCTCTTTACCTTTGGGAAAAGATGTTGATTATCTAACTGGTCTATGCCCATTATTATTAATATTATTGACAGAAGTCTACAAACTGATGAGAGGCATTGATATGGTTGACAGTCAGAATCTGTACCCTGGAGTTGAAATGTCCAATACCCGGGGGCACAAACTTAAGGGAGAGGGGGAAAGTTCAAAGGAACTGCGAGTGGCTAGTTTTTTTTTACACACAGAGTGGGAGGTGTCTGGAAAACGCTGCCAGAAGTGGTTGTGGAGGCAGATACAATAGGGGCGTTTCAGGGGCTTTTAGATAAGTACATGACTATGCAAGGACCAGAGAGATATGGACCAAGGGAGGCAGAAGGGATTAGTTTTATTTGGCTCATGTTCGGCACAACATGGTGGGCTGAAGGGCCTGTTCCTGTGCTGTACTGGACTATATTCTATTTAGTCAATTATGGGCGGCACGGTGACACAATATTTAGCACTGCTGGCTCACAGTGCCAGGAATCTGGGTTCGGTTCCCGGTTTGGGTGACAGTCTGTGTGGAGTCTACACATTCTCCCCTTGTCTGCGTGGGTTTCCTCCGGGTGCTCCGGTTTCCTTCCACAGTCAGAAAGACGTGCTGGTTAGGTGCATTCGCCATGGTGAAATAACCCTCGTTAGAATCATAGAATCCCTACAGTGCTGAAGAAGGAGTATTCGGCCCACCGAGCCTGCACCGACCACAATCCCACCCAGGCCCGATTCCCATAACACCACATATTTACCTTGTTAATCCCGTGACTCTCGGGGAAATTTAGCTCGGCCAATCCCCCCGAAACTGAACCTCTTCGGACTGTGGGAGGAAACAGGAGAATCTGGTGCAAGCCCACGCAAACACGGGGGAGAACGTGCAGACTCCACACAGACAGTGACCCAAGGCTGGAATTGAACCCTGGTCCCTGGGACTGTGAGGCTGCACTGCAAACCAGTGCGGCAACGTGCAAATTAACTGGCGCTGGACTTTGGTGACTAGGGGATTTCCACAGTAACTTCATTGCAGTGTTAATGACACAACACATAAACTTTAAACGTTAAATCTTTATTTCCCCAGTCCCGTCCATGTACCGATATTTCCCTGTGGATGGTGAAGAACTGAGAGATTGAAGTCAGCACACAGATATATCCACAGGGATAGAGAGATGGGAAAAATCTCTTTGCAGCAAACACATATCTCTGGTGGATGGAGGGGTACTGATAGACTGCAGTGGGAACACAGGACCTGAGGAAGGAAAGATACTGAGCCGGTACAGTCAGTGCACAAATATTTCGCTGCAAATGGAGGAACCAAATGAGGGATTTCAAAAAGTTAGCAACAATCCCTTTGTGAATGGATTTGATTTGATTTATTATTGTCACATGTATTGGTATACAGTGATAAGTATTGTTTCTTGTACACTGTACAGAGAAAGCATACCAGTCGGTTGGTGCGTAACGTCAGACGATTGTATCTTATTCCCGACAGAAGTAGGTTGAAGAGAGAATATCCCGGATGTGTGGGGTCCTTAATTATGAAGGTGGAAGAGAGTACGTCTGGAGTGCTTGGTGTCCTTGGTTATGCTGGCTGGTTTTACTGAGAGAGAGTGAATGGACGGGAGGCTGGTTCGCGTGATGGACTGGGCTTTGTTCATGAAGGTTTGTAGTTTCGTGCAGTCTTGGGCAGAACAGGAGCCATTCTAAGCTGTGATACAACCTGAAATAATGATTTCTATGGTACATGTGCAAAACGTGGTGAGAGTCGGAGCGGACATGCCAAATTTCTTTAGTCTCCTGGGAAAGGTGTACTCCTGAGGAAGAGTATGACGGATTCCAGTCAATGGACATGTACGTCCCTGAGAGGCATTGGCTTAAAAATACTGCAACGTGAGTACTAATATCTCTATGCAGCAATGATCAATGTATCTTCCTTATTTTGTGTCTTTGATGTGAAATGTAATTGAAACGTCATGTTTTCAAGATTTACAAATTGACTTTCTGGTGAATTTCATTCCCTATTTTGATATTGCATCATCTCAACCTCAGTGCAGCACTATACTGCACACTAAGAGACTAATTCTGTTGGGATCATATTCACTGGAGTTGAACATAGGGATTGAGATGTTTTGCTGCAAATGTATAAGACAATGATGAGTCCACACCTGGAGTATTGTATGCCGTTTTGGTGTCCTTATCTGAGGAAGAATGTCCTTGCTGTAGAGGCAGCACAGCGAAGGTTTACCAGACTGATTCACGGGGTGCCAGATCTGTCATATAAAAAGATACTAAATCGTTTAGGATTATATTCACTTGAGTTTAGTAGAGTGAGAGGGGATTTCGTAGAAACGTATACATTTCTAACAGGGTTGGACAGGATTGATTCAGAAACAATGTTCCCGATGATGGAGGAGTCCAGAACTCGGGGTTCATAATTTGAGGAAAAGGGTTAAACCTTTCCGAACTGAGGTGAGGAGAAATTTCATCACCCAGAGTGTGGCCAATGTATGGCATTCAATACCACAGATAGTAGTTGAGGCCAAAACATTGCCTGATTTCAACAAGAAATTACATATCACACTTGGGGCTGAAGGGATCAAGGGATATGGGGAGGAGGGGCATCAGGATATTGAATTTGATGATCAGCCATAATCAAAATGAATGGCAGAGCAGGCCCGAAGGGCCGAAGGGCCTACTCCTGCTTCTAGTTTGTGTGTTTCCACTCAGTTTTATGGAACCAATGATCTGGTTTTACAGGTACACAGGTCACTGAAAGTGGCAACGCAGGTGGAGAAGGTAATGAAGAAGGCATAAGGCATGCTTGCCTTCATCGGCCGGGGCATTGAATTTAAAAATTGCCAAGTCATGTTGCAGCTTTATAAAACCTTAGTTAGACCGCATGTGGAATCTCGTGTTCAATTCTGTCGCCACAATACCAGAATGATGTGGCTGCTTTGTAGTGGTACAGAAAAGATTTACTCGGATGATGCCTGGAATGGAGGGCATTAGCTATGAGGAGTGGTTGGAGAAAATTGGATTACTCTCACTGGAACGACGGTGGTTGAGGGGCGACCTGATAGAATTCTACAAGATTATCAGGGGCATGGACAGAGGGGATAGTCACAAGCTTTTTCCCAGGTTGGAGAGTCAGTTACTGGGAGGCATAGATTGAAGGTGTGAGGGGCAAGATTTGAAGGTGATGTTCGAGAGGCAAGTTCTTAACACAGAGGGTGGTGGGTGCCGAGAAATCGCTGCCGGGGTTAAAAGTGGAAGCAGATATGATCGCGACTTTTAAAGGGCGTCTTAACAAATATGTGAATTCGATGGGTCGAGAGGGATATGGTCCCCGGAAGGGGAGGGGATTTTAGTTCAGAGGGGACCATGGTCGGTGCAGGCTTGGAGGGCCGAAAGGCCTGTTCTTGTGCTGGAATTTTCTTTGTTCTTTGTTCAAAGCTATTGCTGACGTGACAGTGCCCCTTGATGAACTTCACTATCTTTCATTACATTACTGCCGAGTGCAGCCCTGTTCAGAATGTACATACTTGCTGCGTTCAAATGAAAATGTTTAATTGCTCTAAATATTTGATTTGATTTGATCTGATTTCTCATTGTCACGTGTGTTAACGTATAGTGAAAAGTATTGTTTCTTGGGCGTTACACAGACAAAGCAGACCGTTCATCGAGAAGGAAAGGAAAGGGTGCAGAATGTGGTGTTACTTTCATAGCTGGGGTGCAGAGAAATATCAACTTAATACAAGGTAAGTCCATTGAAAAGTCTGAAAACAGCAGGGAAGAAACTGTTCTTGAGTCGGTGACCACAGACTTTTGTATCTTTTTCCAAAAGGAAGAAGGTGGAAGAGAGAACGTCCGGGGTGCGTGGGGTCCTTACTTATGCTGGCTGCCTTGCTGAGGCAGTGGGAAGTGTAGACAGATTCAATGGATGGGAGGCTGGTTTGCCAGATGGACTGGGTGTAATTCACGACCTTTGTGCTTGTTATCTCGGTGTTCCAGGGTTGAGCGCAGAGCCAGCGAGACGGCGTTTGCTGTGGTCCTGTTGCGGTGGTCGGGAAACTCTATTGGATCCAGGTATATATGGAGGCTGGAATTGATTCGTGCCCTGACTAACCTCTCAACGCACTTCATAATGATGGATGTCAGAGCCACCGGAAGATAGACATTGAGGCGCGCTGATTGGTTTCTCTTAGGTCCCGGGATGATGATCCTGAGTTTCAGCTTCTGAGCTGCTGCATTAACCCATTTATTTATGCCGGGACCCAAAATAAATTCAAGGACGAATTGAAGAATGGGGTGAAATATCTGGTGATATAAATTGCTAAAATACTTCAAGAATCAACCAAGTAAAATTCATCATGAATTTGTATCTTGTGTACCCTGGATTCTATCCGCCTGTTTTCTCAAATGCCTGGCTGCCTTTTCAACGACACAGTGTCTCACTCTGAGTTCCATCCTGCATTGTGTCTTGCTGTAAAAGGACTGGTGTGATTCCTTAATAAGCAAAGGCTGCGGATGGTACCTGCCCTGTCTGTGGTCTTGTAGAGTGCATGGAGCAACTCTCAGTTCACTGTCTTCAGCTGCACCCCGTTTTTAGTTGTCTCATAAACGTTTTATTAAGGTTTCATTCGCACTTATGCCCCATGCTCCTGATCTACGGGGACGCGTTGCAGAAGAGGACGGGGAAGGCAGAGGACCTCCTCGTGAACTTGCTCCTGGGCCTGGCCAAACGAGTTATTAACATGTCCAGGCAGCGGGCGACCGGGAGGGCCGCCCAGCCCAACTGTCTGCCCCTCCACCGCGTCTACATTCATGGCTGGGTTTCCCTGGACAGGGAGCATGCGATGTCCGAGGGTACCATTGAGGCATTCCGTGCTCGTTGGGAACCGCAGGGACTGGCGTGGATTACTGACCCTTTTACCCACATTTTTATTTCATGTTTTACGTTTCTCTTCTGTTTTGTCTTTTGTTCCAGGGGGTTCCCTTCTTTTTGGGGCTTGCCTTTGTTGCTTTGTCCCTCAGCTTATTTATTTGATTTGCCAAAATGATTGGCTGGGGATGGTCACTTACTCTCTCAGTTTGGAGCTCGCTGTCACACTGAATAAGATATGAAAATAGAGCAAGAGCCGGATCTCGAAATGATGCCTCTCCTACCCGGTGAAGGTCTTGGGACCACACCCAGTGAGATTAGCTCAGAGATCTTAGAATTATACTGTAAATGGCGGAACCCTTAGGAACATTAACAGAGAGAGGAAACTGGGCATACACGTCCACAGATCCCTAAAAGTGGCAACACAGGAGGGGTATGGCTGTTGGGAGGGTGTGTCGGGAATGGGTTGATGGGTCGGGGGGGGGGGGGGAGGTTCTTTCGGCAATGGGGTTGAAGAATGGGAAGGGGTTTGGGGGAGTCGTTTTAAGGATAGGTGCTTGGGTTCAGGTCCATGTAGTGTTTTCAGTGGCAGGTCGAGGGGAGGGGGTTGTATGTCAGAGTTGGCTTATATTCGGCTCTGGGGGGATGGGAGAACTCCCTCTATCCGAGGCACTTGGGGAGAGGCTGAATTCCCACTGTGAGGCTGGTTGCTCAGTGAGTAGTGGGATATTTCTTCTGATTTCCTTTGGATTCTATCCTTCCCTTCTGTCAGCATTCTTGTCGTTCTGTTGTTCGCTTTGGAACGTTGAGAGTGGGATGGATCTGTCCCCAAATCTTCATAGAAATCATAGAAACCCTACAGTACAGAAAGAGGCCATTCGGCCGTTCGAGTCTGCACCTACCACAGTCCCACCCAGGCCCTAGCCCCATATCCCGACATATTTACTCACTAATCCCTCTAACCTACACATTTCAGGACACTAATGGCAATTTAGAATGGCCAAGCAACCTAACCGCACATCTTTGGACTTTCCTTTTAAAAACCGGAGTACCCGGAGAAAACCCACGCAGACACGAGGAGAATGTGCAAACTCCACACAGACAGTGACCCAAGCCGGGAATCGTACCCAGGTCCCTGGAGCTGTGAAGCAGCAGTGCTAATCACTGTGGTCGTGTGCCGCCCCTAATGTTTGATAGAGGAGGGGATGTATCCCACTTCCCTCTTGCTCCACCGTTTTTCCTTTTGGAACTCATCCAGTTCCCTCTATCCTTTATGGTTCCTTGCCCTCAGTGTCCTGGCCGCCACACTCTCCTACTGGGCTCATTTCTTTCCCCCGTTCTTTTATTGTCAAGTTTTACTGGGGGTGAGTGGTGAAGATTGTGTTCCTGTGTCCAGGTGTGTGGGAGAAGGTGGAGGGAGGGTGCGGTTTGGAGGGTTTTATTGTTACGTTGAGGGGTTTATATATTTTTTGCTTAGGGATGGGATGTTTGAGCTGTGGGGGAAAGGGAGGTTGGGCTGGGAAGATTGGGTTGGGGAATGGGATGTGTGCGTTAGTTGTTCTCCTTCAAATTCTTTGTTTCTCAGTCTTTTGCCCCTTTTTGTTGGCTTTGCACCGTCGGGTCCAGGGGTGGCATAGAAATTGGATGATTAATGCTTGACAAGTGCTCACGAACACTGATGTCATGAGTTATACCAGGTTCATTTCGCAGTATGAGATCCGGTAATGCTTCAACCCTTCTTGCATCCAAGACATGCTGCCATAGGTGGCGATCCCGGACACACTCCAGAAAATCATGACCTTCCCGGCAGGTCTCCCCCAGTCTACGTTAGGATTAAAATCATCCACTCGTGCTAACTCTGCTTTGATTACACAGTTGTCTAATTTCAGCATTTACACCATATAACACTTCTGGGCTCCTGCCGTGTCTATATATGACACCTATTGTGGTTTTGGTTCCATTAATATTCAGGAGGACATTCGGCCCACCTTGTTCATGCTGACCCAAGGACACCCAAGTACACTTTCTAATTCCACATCCCTGCTCCCGGCCCATAGAAACATAGAAACTAGAAGCAGGAGTAGGCCATTCGGCCCTTCCAGGTTGCTCCCCCACTCATTCTGATCATGGCTGACCATCCAGCTCAACATCCTGATCCCGCCTTCCTCACCATAACCTTTGACCCCCTCCATTCCAAGTTCCATTTCCAACTGCTTCTTAAAAGCATTCAATATTTTGGCCTCAACCACTTTAAGTGGCAGTGAATTCCATAGGCTGCCCACTCTCTGGGTGACGAAATGTCTCCACATCTCTTTTCCAAACTGTCTACCCCTTTTCCTCAGTCTAGTTGTGGACTCCCCCACCATTCTTTCTGAATCTACCTTGTCTCACCCTGCTAGAATTTGATAGCTTTCCATGAAATTCCTACCTCATTCTTCGGATCTCCAACAAATAAAGTCTTAACAGTCTCAATCTCACCTCATACGTCAGTCATGCCATCCCAGGAATCAGTCTGGTAAATCTTCATTGCACTCCTTCGAGAGTAAGGACATCCTTCCTCAGATAAAGAGAGCAAGCCCAGGAGGCAAGCTGTGGGGGTTACTGATAATGTGACATAAATCCAACATCCCGGTTTCGGCCGTCCTCATGTGTGCGGAACTTGGCTATCAGTTTCTGCTCAGCGACTCTGGGCTGTCGTGTGTCGTGAAGGCCGCCTTGGAGAACGCTTACCTGAAATAGATCTCTATCCCTATCTTCCTTTGGGCAAGCCAGTTTTGGATCCACCGGGCAACAGCCCCTTGGATCCCATGCCCTCTCACTTTTTCTAGAAGCCTTGCATGGGCAACCTTATCGAACACCTTGCTAAAATACATATAAACCACATCTCCTGCTATCCCTTCGTCAATGTGATTAGTCACATTTTCGAAGAAGTCCACCAGGCTCGTAAGGCACGATCTGCCCTTGACAAAGCCATGCTGAGTATTCTTGAGCATACTAAACCTCTCTAAATGGTCATATATCCTGTCCCTCAGGATCTCCTCCGTTAGTTTACCAACCACTGAGGTTAGACTCACCGGTCGGTAATTACCTGGGCTATCCCTATTCCCCTTCTTGAAAATAGGAACCACATCCGCAATCCTCCAATCCTCCAGCACCTCTCTCCTCACCATCGACGACGCAAAGATCATCCCCAGAGGCTCTGCAATCTCTTCCCTTGTCTCCCACAGTAACCTGGGAGACATCCCATTCGGACCCGGCGACTGATCTATCTTGATGCCATTCAAAGAGTCCAGCACAACCTCTTTCTTAAAGTCCAAATACTCAATCCTTTCAGTCCACCGCACGCCCGCAGTACATCCGCCCAGGTCCTTCTCCTCTGTGAAAACCGAGGCAAAATACTCATTGTGCACCTCTGCCATTTCGAATGGTTCCGTTCAGACTTTCCCGCCTTTACCTTTTATAGGCCCTATTCGGTCACGTCTCATACTTTTACTCTTCACATATTTATAGAACACCATAGGGTTCTCCTTAATGCTACCTGCCAGGGCCTTCTCGTGACCCCTTCTGGCTCTCCTAATATTCTTCTTTAGTCCCTTCCTCCAAGCCGTGTACTGTTCTAAATCCCAATCTTCGCCAAGCTCTCTGAGCCTTTTGTACGCTTTCCTTTTCTTCTCGACTAGGTCCCGCACATCTTTCGTGCACCATGGTTCCTTTAACCGACCAACACCTCCCTGTCTGCTCGGAACGTTGTCCTGTAGAACACTAGACAGACATTCCATAAGGTATGAAAATAGAGCAACAGCCGGATCTCGAAATGATGCCAATCCTACTCGCTGAAGGTCTTGGTTCCACACCCAGTGAGATTTGTTCAGAGATCTTGAAATTATACTGTAACTGGCAGAACCTTTAGGAACATTAACATATAAAGTGGAACTGGGCGTACAGGTCCACAGATCTCAAACAGTTCCAGCACAGGTGGGGTATGGCTGTTGGGAGGGTGAGTTGGGAATGTTTTGATGACTGGCGGGGGAGGGGGGGCGGTTTCTGCAAAAGTGTTGAAGAATGGGAAAGGGTTTCGGGGAGTACTTTTAAGTGTAGGCGCTTGGGTTCATGTCCTTGTAGTATTTTAAGGGGCAGGTCGAGGGGAGGGGGTTGTATGTCAGGGTTGGCTTATGTTAGGCTCTGGGGGGTGGGTGAACTCCCTCTATGTGTGGCACTTGGGGAGAGGTTGAATTCCCACTGTGAGGCTGGTTGTTCAGTGAGTAGTGGGATATTTCCTTTGATTTCCTTTGGATTCTTTCCTTCCCTTCTTCTATCCGCATTCTTGTTTTTGTCTCGTTGGCTTTGGAACGTTGAGAGTGGGATGGATCTGTCCCCAAATCAAGGGTTTGATGGAGTAGGGGATGTCTCCCGCTTTCCGCTTGCTCCACCGTTTTGCCTTTTGGAACTCATCCAGGTCCCTCTATCCTTTATGGTCCCTTGCCCTCAGTGTCCTGGCCGCCATACTCTCCTACTGCGCTCATTTCTTTCCCTTTGTTTCTTTATTGTTGAGCCTGACTGGGGGTGAGTGGTGAAGATTGTGTTCCGGTGTCTAGGTGTGTGGGAGAAGGGGGAGGGAGGGTGTAGTTTGGAGGATTTTATTATTGTGCTGAAGTGTTTATTTGTTTTGCTTCGGGGAGGAATGTTTGAGCTGTGAGCTAGAGGCAGGATGAGCTGGGAAGTTTGGGTTGGGGAATGGGATGTGTGAGTTAGTTGTTCTCCTTCAGATTCTTTGTTTCTGAGTCTTTTCGCCCCTTTTTGTTGGCTTTGAACCGTCGGGTCCAGGGGTCGCACAAACATTGGATGATCACTGGTTGAAAAGTGCTCACGAACACTTAGGTCACGAATTATACCAGGTTCATTTCTCAGTATGAAATCCGGTCATGCTTGATCCCTTGTTGCATCCAAGACATGCTGCCATAGGAGGCAATCCCGGACACACTCCAGAAAATCATTACCTTCCCGGCTGGTCTCTCCCAGCCGACGTTAGGATTAAAATCATCCATTCATGCGAACTCTGCTTTGATTACACAGTTGTCTAATTTCAGCTTTTTCACCATGTAACAATTCCGGGCTGCTGCCGTGTGGTCTATATATGACACATATTGTGGTTTTGGTTCCATTAAGATTCAGGAGGACATTCGGCCCATCTTGTTCATGCTGGCCCAAGGACACCCAAGTAACCTTTCTAATCGCACATTCCTGCACCCGGCCCATAGAAACATAGAAACTAGAAGCAGGAGTAGGCCATTCGGCCCTTCCAGCCTGCTCCACCACTCATTCTGATCCTGGCTGACCGTCCAAATCAATATCCTCACAATAACCTTTGACCCCCTCCATTCCAAGTTCCATATCCAACTGCTTCTTGAAACCATTCAATATTTTGCCTTCAACCACTTTACGTACCAGTGAATTCCAGAGGCTGCCCACTCTCTCTGGGTGTCGAAGTGACTCTACATCTCGTTTTCAAACGATCTACCCCTTATCCTCAGTCTCGTTCTGCACTCCTCCATCATTCTTTCTGAATCTACCTTGTCTAACCCTGTTAGAATTTGATAGGTTTCTATGAAACTCCCCCCTCATTCTTCGGACCTGCAACGAATATAATCTTAAGATTCTCAATCTCACCTCATACGTCAGTCATGCCATCCCAGGAATCAGTCTGGTAAATCTCCATTACATTCCCTTTAGATCAAGGACATCCTTCCTCAGGTAAAGAGAGCAAAACTGCACACAATACTCCAGGTGCGGCCTCACCAAGGCCCTGTATAATTGAAGCAACACATCCCTGTTCCTGTACTCAAAACCTCTCGCTACGAAGGGAAACATACTATTTGCCTTCTTTATTGCCTGCTGCACGTGCATGCTTACCTTCAGTGACTGGTGTACGAGGGCACCCAGGTCTCATTGCATATTCCCCTCTAATAATTTAAAGCTATTCAGATAATAATCTGTAGATCCAGACACTTTTAAAGGAGTTTAACGTCTCTGCCTCTACCAGCCAATAAGGCATTTAATTTTGGACAACAACAATAGCCTTTTCATAAATACGTCATGTCCCCAATTTACGCGTTGTTCTGGACTTTTCCGCCATGGGGAACAATTTTATCGTGTCCACTCTATATCTTCCCCTCATTATTTCGTACACCTCTACCAAGTCATTGCCCTGCCTTCTTCGATCCAAGGAAAATAACTCCAACTGATCCAATCTCTCGTCATAGCTACACTTTTTTGCACCTCCCATAGAATGATAGAATGCCTACAGGGCAGAAGGAGGCCATCCGGCCCATCCAGTGTGCACCAAACGCAATCCTACCCAGAGCCTTTCCCCGTCACGTTACATATTTACCCTGCCATTCCCCCTGACACGAGGGTGAATTTAGCATGGCCAATTCACCTAACCAGCACACCTTTGGAGGGTCAGAGGAAGCCAGGACAGACCGGAGGAATCCCACGGAGACATGGGCAGAACGTGGAAACTCGATACAGATAGTGACCCGAGGGTGGAATTAAACCCGGGTTCCTGGCGCTGTCTGGCAGCAGTGGTAACCATTGTCCCGCTGTGCCACCCTCGATCTCCCTCAGACACATCTAATAATCCCCCACCCAGCGACGACAAACTAATCTCCCCTATCTGTCAGAGGACTTCAAAGGGGTATGCTCACACCTGCAACTTCGGGTCTGCCAGGGCTAGAGGGGGCAGCCAACCTTGGCACCCCCATCCCGGGAAGAGTGGCAAGATTTGCCCCTTATTCTCAGCCTCAATCCTCCCAACCCCCAGTACCCTTGAGGGGGCCATCCTAGACAGCTTGGCAGCAGCTGCCTCCAGGCCAACTTCCTTAACACCCCCTGCAGAAGCAAGACAACAAATCCAGGTGTCAGTACAAGTAGGCAGTGCCCTGGCCACTGCCAAGGCCCATGGCCTGAGTGGGGGGCTGAGCAGCGAGCTACCTGAAGGGGGTGAGGGCTGAGCGGAGTGTCTGAGGTGTGAGTGGAACTGAGTGGGCGTCTAATTGCTGAGGGGGATGAGTGGGGTTCTGGGGGTGGGCGCGGGTGAGCGAGCAGTCTGAGGAAGAGCTGGCTGAGTGGGGATCTGAGGGGGACGGGTTCGGGTGGGTTCTGAGGATGGAGGCGGGCGTGGAGGAGTCTGAGGAGGAGGGGGCTGAGTGGGATGTGAGGGGACGGGGTCGGCTGGGGTTCTGAGGATGGGGAGGCCTTTTTGAGGGGTCTGAGGGCGAAAGTGGCTGAGTGGATGTCTGAGGGGGAAAGGGGACTTCGAGAGGATTATGCGGAAAGGGCCTGGCTGGGATTGTTGTCGGTGCAGGCTCGATGGGCCGAATGACGTCCTCCTGCACTGTCGGGATTCTATGATTCTATGATATCAGCACGGATTCCTGTTGATAAAAACGTTATGGAATTTTCCTATCCCGCTTGCTACGATTGCCTTGGCAGCCGGGACACAGACCATGCAAAGTTTCGGTAACCTCAGGCGGGATTTTCTGGCATTAGAACGAGCACGGCCGGAAAATCAGACAGTCATCGAGGTTTACAGCATGGAAACAGGTCCTTCGGCCCAACTCATCCATGCTGCCAGGAGGCATTCGGCTCATATTCTTCCATCTTACCCATGTAACAGTTTTAATGATTTTTCAAAGACAAAATCATATCCATCTCTACTGCCTCTGGCAGCTTGTTCCAGACACTCACCACCCTCTGTGTGAAATATTTGCCCCCCTAGACCCTTTTGTATCTCTCCCTCCTCACCTTAAACCTGTGCCCTCTCGTTTTAGTCTCCCCTACCTTTTGGAAAAGATATCGACGATCTGGCTGATCTGTGCCCCTCATTATATTATGGACCTCTACAAGATCACGTCTAAGCCTCGTACATTCCAAGAAAGAAGTTCCAGTCCATCCGGTCTCTCCTTATAACTCAAACCACCATGTCCCGGTACCATCCTAGTAAATCTTTTCTACACTCTTTCTTGTTGAATAATATCATTTCTATAACAGGGTGAGCAGCTCTATGCACTGTATTCCGAGGGTGGTCTGAGCAAAATCTTGTACAACTTCAATAAGACGTCCCAACTCCTGCATTCAATGATCTGACCAATGAATCCAAGAATGCCGAATGCCTCCTTCACCACTCTGTCCACCTGTGACTCCACTTTCAAGGAGCTATGTACCTGTACCCCCAGATTTCTTTGTTCTCTAACTGTCCCCAATACCTTAGCATTAACTGAGTAAGTCATGCCCTGGTTCAATCGATCAAATGCATCACCTCGCATTTATCAAAATTAAACTCCATCTGCCATTCATCTGCCCACTGGCCCAATTGATCAATATCCCGTCACAATCCGAGATAACCTTTTTCACTCTTCACTCCGCCACCAATCTTAGTGTCATCTGCGGACTTACTAACCATGCCTCTTAAGTTCTCATCCAAATCATTGAAACAAATGAGAAATCACAGTGGACCCACCCATGGTGTTAGAAGTCACAAGTTATTTTCTCCAAGATTATGGGTTCAGACTTTCCTCATTTTCTTTCACTGATACGATGCTGACAACTTTACATTTCCATTTTGAAAGTGTTCTCCCTTTACGGACAAGTTGGGGGAACCTTTGCACAATCTTTTTCTTTTTTTATCACATTCCCATCTCCGAGCAGGCTTGAAAGATACTGGTCAGCCCTTCCGCTATTCCCAAAATTCCTTCCATCAGGAACGCTCACACAGACCCAGACTTTTTTGTGATGCATTTACAGGAATATTTTGGATGGAAAATATCAACCTGTTTGTTCAGTGACTGTAATTAATATCGGAATTAATTCCGCCGGTAGTAATTGTGTCTCTGGAGCATTCCCATCCATGCTTCATAAAGAACTTCTCCCAGTGTTATCCACAGTGTCAGTGGAAGTGTCACAGTGATAAGCGGCTCCAGAGAAAGGGAGTTGAGGGATCAACATTGGGAGAAAGAAATTGCAAACTGTCTGCAATGGACCTGAATCTAGGAAAGGTATTTCCAGATGTCAGAACAATGGATCAGCATCTGAGGAGCACAGATCTGAATGTTACAACAATTGAGAGGAGTTTATACTCGATACTTCACTTTCTTTCTCAAGGTTCCATGCCTTCAGATGTGCATGTCCTCTGTGTACTGATACTGATTCAATACTTTTACTATCCAATCCTGGCTGTTGTTGGTGTCCCTGGTAAGTTTCTCCACTGATTATTAATGATGTAGCCCGTGTTTAACTCTACCACTCTTGCCATCTGCTCTACCCTGTTTGCGACGGTTGCTTCTGGTGTGCGTCCTTGTCAAGATATATCATCTAAAAAGCGCTGATCACTGTTTCAATGCTGCCTGTGTTTTGAAGTTGAATTTGTAAAGAAGTAAAAAATGTTTCGAATGATGTAAAATAATTGTGATAACTCTTAGGAGGGAAAATAGTGTGTGGTCCCTTTAAAAAGCTGTTTATGTTCGACGCTAAGATGTTTAAATTACAGAGTACACAGAGACTCTGATTTGCAACATTTGTTTTAGAGGCCAAAAGCATCGGGGTTGCCTTGGTAACCGGCTCTGCAGGTATTGCATTGTGGTAAGCACTGTCAGAAGTCTCACAACACCAGGTTCAAGTCCAACAGGTTTTTTTGGTAGCACAAGCTTTTGGAGTGTTGCTCCTTCTTCAGGCGAGTGAGGAGCTGTATTCACAAACAGGACATATACAGACATGAACTCAACTTACAAAATAATGGTTGGAATGCGAGCCTTTGCAGGTAATCAAGTCTTAGAGGTACAGGCAATGTGAGTGGAGAGAGAGTTAAGCACAGGTTAAAGAGATGTGTATTGTCTCCAGAAAGGACAGTTAATGAGATTTTGCAAGCCCAGGCAAGTCGTGGGGGTTACAGATAGTGTGACATGAACCCAAGATCCCGGTTGAGGCCGTCTTCTTGTGTGCGGAACTTGGCTCTAAGTCTCTGCTCAGCGATTCTGGCTGTCATGTGTCATGAAGGCCGCGTTGGAGAACGCTTATCTGAAGACAAGAGGCTGAATGCCCGTGACTGTTGAAGTGTTCCCCAACAGGTAGAGAACACTCCTGGTGATCGACAATCCTGGCTTTGCAAAATCTCACTAACTGTCCTGGCTGGAGACAATACACACCTCTTTAACCTGTGCTTAACTCTCTCTCCACTCACATTGTCTGTACCTTTACGACTTCATTACCTGCAAAGACTCACATTACAACCATTATCTTGTAAATTGAGTTTGTGTTTTTATATGCCCTATTTGTGAACAGAACTCCCACTCACCTGATGAAGGGGCAGGGCTCTGAAAGCTTGAGCTGCCAAATAAACCTGTTGGACTTTAACCTGGACGTATTACTGTGCTTACCCCAGTCCAACGCCGGCATCTCCACATCATGGTTTTGCACTGTGCCAACCTATGAGTTTAAATGAAACATTCAGCGAAAGGGAACCTATCAGATTTGAAGTTAAAGTTGTTGCCAACCTCAAGCCAATCTAAGTACAGGATTGTTCATACGTCATTAGGATTATATAAAAAAGAACACAACTGCCTTCAGGGCGGATCCACCAGCGCTTGAGCCAGGAGTAGAACCAGAAACAGGGCCCGATCACCTGAAGAAGTTAGACTTAAAACAGACAGGAAGAGAAATTACTTCTCTCAATGGGTGGTGAGTCTGTGGAATTCATTACCTCGGAGTGCGGTGGATGCTGGAACATGGTAAATTTGAGGAGACAGACAGACTTTTAATTGAAGCATGGAATTTTAATTGAAGTACAGGATTGAAGCATGGGCTGGGGGTGGTTCCTGGGGAGGTGGGGTGCTGCTTGGTAATGGGAAGGGGGGCTGGGTAATATTGTACTTGTTGTGGGTTGAGATTGAGAGTTTACCTGGCAATTGTCCAGAAGGCACATTATACTGGAGAATTGTACTGTGCCTGCTGCCATCTGACAAACTGATTGCAATCACTGACATCAGATCACAGTTACACTGAAAAAAATTAGGACGGGGGAAAATCTCTTGTAACTTTGGATTTTAATTTAAAGGTGCAGATGGTGCCTCGTATGGGGCAACCCCGGACGCCCAATCCCCCCCGCCCCACCCCCCCCCCTCCCCAACCCCAAATAAACACCACAGCTCCCTCGGTATTCCATGTCCATCCAGCAGAAGGGACTCTTCACTTCTTGGCAATAAAATTAAACAAAACTTAATCCAACTTGTAAAGCAAGCAAACAGCGTTAATAAAGAAACGTCATTACTCAAACACTCGAGGGCTCACCCTGGGCCATTCCAAGCAACCACAAACCCCAGCAGCTTCTTACTTATACTGAGTCAGCTGGTCAGCTCACCACCACATCATTGTCTCATTGGTTTCTTGGTTCACTGGGTCAGCTGACCCTTACAGCTTGCTCCCGTTGGCCACTATAACCGATCCATTGTGGTTCTGTTGGTTGTGACATTGGTTCCATGATAACTTTCCACTCACACCCGCCTCTCCAACAACCTGATCCTCGCCAACGCGGCGAACCCGAACCCATCACTTCCCGGTCACTCCATGACTTCAGCAACACTCAGAGAATCATAGAATCGCAAGGTGTAGAAGAGGTCCTTCGGCCCATCAGGTCCACACCGGCACATTAGAAACACCTGACCTGCCCACGTAATCCCACTTGCCAGCACTTGGCCCATGGCCCTGAATGTTATAGCAAACCAAGTGCTCATCCAGATACTTTTTATAGGATGTGAGGCAACCCACCTCTACCATCCTCCCAGGCAGCGCATTCCAAACCATCACCACCCTCTGGGTAAATTCCTCACACCACAGAATCACAGAATACTACAGTGCAGAAGAGGCTCTTCAGCCCATCGAGTCTGCACTGACGCATGAAATGCCCTGAACTGCCCAACTAATCCCATTTACCTGCACCTGGTCCATAGCTCCGAGTGTTATGGCGTGCCAAGTGCTCATCCAGGCACTTTCTAAAGGATGTGAGGCAACCCGCCTCTACCGCCCTCCCAGGCAGCGCTTTCCAGACCATAATCAGCCTCTGGGTAACAAGGTTTTTGCCTCACATCCCCCCCAAACCTCCTGCCCCTCACCTTGAACCCAAATCCCCTTGTGACTGGCCCTTCAACTTCGGGGAACAGCTGCTCCTTATCCATTCTGTCCATGTCCCTCATAATCTTGTACACCTCAATCAGGTCACCTCTCAGTCTCCCCTATTTCAATGAAAACTGCCCAAGCCTATCCAAGCTCTCTTCATAAAACCATAAGATAAAGGAGTAGAATTTGACCATTCAATCACGGCTGATATTTTTATCATCCCCATTCTCCTGCCTTGTCCCCATAACGTTTGATCCCCTTATGAATCAAGGACCTATCTATCTCTATCTGAAAGGCACTCAATGACCTGGTCGCCACAGCCTTCAGTGCAAAGATTTCCACAGATTTACCACTTTCTGGCTGAAACATTCCTCCTCATCGCTGTTTTAAAGGATCGTCCCTTGAGCCTGAGGTTGTTGCCTCTGGTTCTAGTTTTTCCTATGAGTGGAAACATCCTCTCCACGTCCACTCTATCCAAACCTCGCAGTATCCTATAAATTTCAATAAGATTCCCCCTCATCCTTCTAAACTCCAATGACTACAGACCCAGAATCCTCAACTGTGCCTCATACGACAAGATCTTCATTCCAGGGACCATTCTTGTGAACCTCCTCTGGAACCTTTCCAAGGCCAGCACATCCTTCCTGAGATATTCTGCCCAAAACTACACACAAAACTCCAAATGGGGTCTAACCAGAACCTTATACAGCCTCAGAAGTACATCAGTGCTCGTGTATTCGAGCCCTCTCAACATGAATGCGAACATTGCATTTGCCTTCATAACTGCCGACTGAACCTGCACGTTTATCTTAAGAAAATCTTGAACAAGGACTCCCTAGTCCCTTTGTGCTTCTGATTTCCTAAGCATTTCTCCATTTCGAAAATAGTCGACACCTCCATTTTTCCTTCCAATATTCATAATTTCACACTTTTCCACATTATGTTCCATCTGCCACTTCTTTGCCCACTCTCCTAACCAGTCCAAGTTCTTGTGCAGCGCCCCCCACCCCGCCCAACCTGCTTCCTCAATGCCATCTCTCCGTCCACATTATCTTGTTATCACCTGCAAACTTTGCAACAGTGCCTTCAGTTCCATCTCCCGATTCGTTAATATATATGTTTTGAAAAGTCCGAACACTGACCCCTGAGGCATACCACTGGTCATCGGCTGCCATTCTGAAAAAAACACGTTTATTCCCACTCTCTGCCTTCTGCCAGTCAACCAATCCTCTATCCACGCCAGGGTCTTACCCTTAACACCATGGGCTCTTAACGTACTTGAGAGTCTCCAAGGCTGCACCTTGTCCAAGGCCTTTTGGAAATCTAAATAAATCATGTCCACTGGTTCTCCTTTATCTGACTTCCTTATTACTGCCTCAAAGAACTCTAACAGATTTGTCAGACATGACCTCCCCTTGACAAAGCCTCCCCTTGAACAACCTGATGCAAAAGGGACGGTCCTTTAAAACAGAGATGAGGAGGAAATTCGACAGGGAGAGAGTGGTAAATCTGTGGAACTCTTTGCCGCAGAAGGCTGTGGAGGCCAGGTCATTGAGTGTCTTTAAGACAGGTAGATATGCTCATGATTTTTAAGGGGATCAAGGGTTACGGGGAGAAGTCCGACTTTATCATGCACTTCCAAGTACTTCAGGAAATCATCTTTAATAATGGATTCTAAAATCTTGCAAAAGACCGAAGTCAGGCTAACCGGCCTATAACGTCCCGTCTGCTGCCTCCCTCACTTCTTAAACAGCAGTGTTACATTAGCTACTTTCCAGTCCTCTGGTACCCTCTCTGCCTCCAGTGATTCTTTTGCTTTTTTGCTGTCCTTGACTTCCCACGTCAGCCATGGATGACTCGTCCTCCCCTCAGCATGTTGCCTCCTCCTTGGGACGAATTTCTATATTGCCTCCCGAATAACCCCCCAAAACACAGGCCATTGCTGTTCCACTGTTTTCCCTGCGAGGCTCCCTTTCCAATCAACTCTGGCAAGCTCCTCGCTCATGTATTTGCAGTAACCTTTAGTTAATTGTGGCATCGTTACATCTGATTCCAGCTTCTCCCTCTTAAACTGCAGGGTAAATTCTATCATATTGTGGTGACTGCTCTCTCAGCGTTACTTCACCTGAAGTTCCCAATTCAAGTCTGCCTCATTACACATCGCCAACTCCAAAATTGTCTGTTCCCTCGTAGGCTCTGTCACAAGCTGCTCCAAAAAAACATCCCTTAGGCATTACATAAATTCCCTTTCTTGGGATCCAATACCTACCTGATTTTCCCAGTCCACCTGCATATTGATGTCCCCCATGATTATTGTAATATTGCCTTTTTACATGCCTTTTCTATCCCTTGATTTATTGTCTGCCCCACATCCTGACTGCGACTAGGGGTCCATTACATAACTCCCATCAGCGTCTTTTTAACTATGCGATTCCTCAACTCCACCTGGAGACATTCTATCCCTTCTGATCCTATATCCTTCCTGCTATCGATTTAACTTCATTCCTTACAAACAATGCAACTCCGCCCCCTTTTCCCATCAGCCTCCCCTTTCGATGGGACACATCTCATTGGGTACTTAGTTACCAGCCCTGATCCCCTTGCAGACACGTCTCTCTGATGTCCACAATCGTACCGGCCAATTTCAATGTGTACAACAAGCTCCATATGCGATTGTTCCATTTACTGCGCGCATTTAGGTACAACACCCTCAGTCCTGGATTAACCACCTCCCTTCTCATACTTGTCACCTTTTTTGCCCTGCCTGAGGTTAGATTCCTGCCTCCTATTATACTCTCTGTTCTTTTATCTGGGAGGGGAGGGCGGCCTGGTAGCAACAGCTCCTCCAATTATGGAAGGAAGAGGGAACACGGCATTAGTTCACGATGACGGGCGGGAAGAGGATCAAACGGTGATGGGTACATCGAGGCCTCACTCACGAGAGAGGATCTTAAAACTGGCTCCAGTCCCCAGGCATCTACCCTCAAGGGACTGTCGCTCCCACTGATCAGGTCTATGTAAGATGGACGAAAGGATCAGGAATGAAATATGGACTGTATTATATTGTAAATACGCTGTGGTTTCTGCACCAAGCCTATATGAAGTAAATAGAGAAATGTGTACAATTGTTCGCAAATGATTTCAAATGCTGTTGCTGTACTGGGGATGGGGGGTTGTTATTAAAAGGGGAGGAGTGTTGTATATATATATATTGGGGCATTCCTTAAAGGGAACGGGCCATGTGATCTCAGGTGTGGGGTGAGCAGTTGGGATCCTCCCTGATTGGGCTGTCAATATTTGGAGTGTGTGTGAACAGCCGGAATAAAGAGTTGTGTCCCGGACACCTGACTGTGGAGTCGATATTGAAGAGAATCTTCAGCACCACATGACAAAAACAAACGGTCTCGGTCCCAGTGCTGCACAACTCTACCAGTAGTTTGAATCCTCTGTGTCCCCCTGTCACACTCTCCTCAAGGTGCTGACTGTCCGTCCCGGTGTCCCAGTGTCCCCCTCTCACACTCTCCTTCAGATGCTGCTTATCTGTCCCAGTGTCCACCTCTCACGCTCCCCTCAAGGTGCTGTCTGTCTGTCCCAATTTCCCCCTCTCTCACTTTCCTCAAGTTGCTGCTTCTCTGTCCCGGTGTCCCAGGGTCCCCCTCTCACACTCTCCTGAAGGTGCTGCTGACTCTCTTTAGGTGTCCCGGTGTCCTTCTCCTACATTCTCCTCAACTCACTCTTGCCTCCTTACAACCTCACAATAGGAAATGCTGAGAAAGTTTGATGTGAAGCCTCTTGATAAGGTTCTTCTGTACGTAACACTGAGAGATTTTTCTATCTGAAGCCTCAGGTTGTACTGTACGTAACACTGAGAGAGTTCTATCTGAAGACTCAGATTGTACTGTACGTAACAGAGAGATAGTTCTATCTGAGGCCTCTTGCTCACATTGTACTGCACGTAACACTGAGAGATAGTACTATTTGAAGCCTCTTGCTCAGATTTTACTCTACATAATACTGAGAGATAGTTCTATCTGAAGCCTCTTGCAAAGTCTGTACTGTACGTAACACTGACAGATAGTTTTATCTGATGACTCTAGCTAAGACGTTATGGTATGAAATGCTGAGTGATTGATCTGTGTGAAGTCCCTAACTAAGTTTGTTCTGTACAAAAGCTGTACATAAGATCGACTGCAGCCTGGATTTAGCAGCCGATATCAATCCTTATTAATGTTAACCTCATTTAAAAGCCTGAACCATGAAAACCATAAGACAGTAAGATATAGGAGCAGAATTTGACCATTTGGCCCATCGAGCCGGTTCCACCGTTCAAATATGGCTGACAAGTTTCTCAAACGCATTCTCCCACTTTTTCCTTGCAATCCTTGATCCCTTTATCAAACAGGAACCCAGATATCGCTTTCTTAAATACATTCAATGATCCGGCCTCCACAGCCTTGTGTGGCAATGAATTCCACAGGTCACCCCACTGGCTGAAGAAAACCTCCTCATCACAGTTCTAAAGTAAGAAATCTCACAATAGCAGGTTAAAGTCCCACAGGTTTAATAGGAATCACGAGCTTTCGGAACAATGCTCCTTCATCAGGTGAGTGGACAACTGCTGTTGTGAGACTTCTTATTGTGCCCACACCAGTCCAACTCCTGCATCTCCACATCACAGTTCTAACGGGCCGTCCCTTTCCTCCTAGTGTCTCCTACTAATGGAAATATCTTCCCCAAGTGCACTCTAACCAGGCCTTTCATTGTTCTGAAAGTTTCAATGATATCCCCTTCCTCATTCTTCCAAACTCCATCGAGTACGGGCCCCGAGTCTTCTGACCCTCCTCATGCGTCACATCTTTCATTCGCCGGATCATTCTTGTGATCCTCTTCTGGACACTCTCCACACACGGCGGCACGGTAGCACAGTGGTTAGCACTGCTGCTTCACAGCTCCAGGGTCCCGGTTCGATTCCCGGCTCGGGTCACTGTCTGTGTGGAGTTTGCACATTCTCCTCGTGTCTGCGTGGGTTTCCTCCGGGTGCTCCGGTTTCCTCCCACAGTCCAAAGATGTGCGGGTTACGTTGATTGGCCAGGTTTAAAAAATTGCTACTGAGAGTCCTGGGATGTGTAGGTTAGAGGGATTAGTGGGTAAAATATATGGGGGTAGGGCCTGGGTGGGATTGCGATCGGTGCAGACTCGATGGGCCGAATGGCCTCCTTCTGCACTGTAGGGTTTCTATGATTCTATGATCTTTCCTTAGATACGGGGAATGAAATTGCTGACAATATTTTGAATGTGGTCTGACCAGAATCTTATGAAACCTCAGCAGCACACCCCTGCTTTAGTATTCTAGTCCTCTTGAACTGAACGCTCGCAGAGTGACCTCTGTTGTATCAAATGAATATTGAAAGATGTACGGTCTGAAGGAGAATTTAGCATGGATTAGCACCTACTCAGCACAACTTTCAGAGTGTGGGAGGAATCGGGAGCACCCAGGGCCTGAAGCTGGCGGGGCCTATGGGCCATGGCCTGCAGGGGTGGGAACTGAAGGGGCGGGGCCTGACGGTAGCTTGGCCCTTGGGGATTCGGCCGATCCGGCAGGGAAGTTGTCACAATGCCACTTTGCATGTGATTGGTGGAGTAAGGTGTGTAGCCCCGCTGCCGCTCTCCACATGATTGTTGGGGGCGTAAGGGGTCTCGCTTCCACTCTGCACACGGATGCTCCACTTTCATCTCACACTGCAAAAGTCGTGCTGGATTTTTAAAAAATAGATTTAAATCTTCTGTCTGTGTGTACATTGTTTTTATTTTAACCCGTCCTCAGTCTAAATGGTAATTTCTTCCCCTGAATCATATCTAATTTCATTCTTCATTGTTTTCCTGACAGTGAACATAATCACAATTGTGACACTGACGAGCAGAAACTGTGGTTTGTCCAAATGTGTCACTCGTTACCTGGTGGCCATGTCAGTGGGGGATCTGCTGGTCATTATTCTCGACCTGATATTGAGACATATTCCCATTGTTTATTGGGAACAGTTTTATTTCCTTTACTCGGTCCCTGTGTGTAACATCCACTCTGTCCTGCTTTATGCAGCCACTGACTGTTCTGTCTGGTTCACCGTCACTTTCACCTTTGATCGATGTGTGGCCATTTGCTGCCCCAAGCTGAAAAGTAAGTATTGCAGTGAGAAACCGGCGGCTGTGGTTCTGGGAACAGTGACGGTGCTGAGCTGTTTAAAGAACATTTTCTGGTATTTTATGTTGTCAAATGGATATCGGCTGGTGAACAACCCCCGGTTTTGTGATGTCAAAGGGCATGTTGTGTTCTCTCCAGTCTGGGCAACGATCGAGTTCCTCCACAACATTCTAACGCCGGCTGTCCCATTCGTCCTGATTCTGCTGCTCAATGCTTTCACCGTCAGACACATTTTAGTGAGCAGCAGAGCCCGCAGGAGACTCCGGGCTCACAGCAGTGGGGAGAATCCCAGAGATCCAGAGATGGATAGTCGCAGGAAATCCATCATTTTACTGTTTGCTATCTCAGCCAATTTCATCCTATTATGGTCGACGTTAATGGTTTATTCAATATGGAATCGGATGCAATATTTGGGCTATACGTCGATATGGTTAGCTAATTTTGTTCTGGAATTGGGCTTCATGCTGCAACTAACAAGTTGCTGCACAAACACTGCCATTTATGCTGTGACACAGACTCAATTCAGGCAGCAGCTGAAAAATCTGCTGAAATTCCCCTTAAAGCATTTTTTCAACTCAATACACCCTGATAGGAAACTGTAACAACAGGATCCCTGACACTTCCTCTTGGACATTCAAACTGTAAATCACCAAGCAGCCTCACAGAGATGGAAGGACTGACAGATAGAGAGAGAGAGACAGAGAGAGAGCAGTGATAGCAATAGTGAGAGTGAAAGCGAGGCAGAGATTGACAGAGAGAGTGAAAGGCACAATGACATGAAGAGCAACAGAGTTTGAAAGAGTTTCTAACAGGGACATGGAAAGAAATAGACAGACAGAGAGAAAGAACGGAGACAGAGAAAAACTCTCACAGAGCTAGAGAAACAGGAATAGAGAGTGGGGAAATGGCGAGGGAGATCTACAGGGAATGAGAAAGGGAGACAGAGGAAAGACAGGTTGGAGGTTGGAATAAGAGAGGGAGAAGGAGACGAAGGGGAAACGGGAGGCAAAACGTGAGGCAGAGGGAAATAGCCAGAGACAGAGAGAAACAGAGATATAGTGACAGAGAGCGGGAGCGAATGGGAAAGAGCGACACTGAAAAAGTACAATGGACACAGCAAGAGCAGAAGACACAGCGAAGTAGAGAGAGAGAGAGATAGAGGGACAGACAGACAAATAAGTAAAAGGGGGCAGAGACTGAGCGGGAGATGGAGAGGGAGACTGAGAGGGGGCAGTACAGACAGAGAAAGAGGGTACAGAGAGGGAGACTGGGGGAGAGGCGGAGGGACAGAAAGAGACAGAGAGAAACATCGAGAGAGACAGAAGCAGAGAGAGACACAGAGAAAGAGTGACAGAGAGAGAGGCACACAGAATCACTAAAAGAGGTAAAGAGACATATTTAAAGATTTAACGATAACCATCACGTGGAGTTATTGGAATATGAGCTCCCTGATTGAGGCAATTAATGCTGTCCAATCCGGGAGCCCTGCAGGCCATAGAAACCATAGAACCATATAACATTACGGCACAGAAACAGGCCTTTTGGCCCTTCTTGGCTGTGCCAAACCATTTTTCTACCTCGTCCCACTGACCTGCACCTAGACCATATCCCTCCACAACCCTCTCATCCATGTACCTGTCCAAGTTTTTCTTAAATGTTAAAAGTGAGCCCGCATTCACCACTTCATCTGGCAGCTCATTTCTGTGCGAAGAAGCCCCCCCCCTAATATTCCCTTTAAACTTTTCCCCCTTCACTCTTAAACCATGTACTCTAGTTTTTTCTCTCTCCCCTCGCCTCAGTGGAAAAACTCTGCTTACATTCACTCGATCTACACCCATCATAATTTTATACACATCGATCAAATCTCCCCTCATTCTTCTACGCTTCAGGGAACAAAGTCCTAACCGATTCAACCTTTCTCAGTAACTTGGTTTTTCAAGTCCCGGCAACTTCCTTGCAAACCTTCTCTGCACTCTTTGAATCTTATTAATATCCTTCCTGTAACTAGGTGACCAATACTGCACACAATACTCTAAATTTGGCCTTACCAATGTCCTATACAACCTCACCATAACATTCCAACTCTTAGACTCAATACTGTGATTTATGAAGTCCAATGAACCAAAAGCACTCTTTACGACCCTATCTACCTGTGACGCCACTTTTAGGGAATTATGTATCTGTATTCCCAGATCCCTCTGTTCTCCTGCAATCTTCAGTGTTTTTCCATTTACCTTGTATATTCTACCTTGGTTTGTCCTTCCAAAGTGCAATACCTCACATTTGGCTGCATTAAACTGCACCTGCCATTCTTTTGCCCATATTTCCAGCTGGATCAAATCCCTCTCCAAGCTTTGAAAACCTTCCTCACTGTCCACTACAACTCCAATCGTTGTATCATCAGCAAATTTGCTGATCCAATTTACCACATTATCGTCCAGATCATTGATATAGATGACAAACAACAATGGACCCAGCACTGATCCCTGTGGAACACCACTAGTCACAGGCCTCCACTCAGAGAAGCAATCCTCCACTACCACTCTCTGGCTTCTTCCATTGATGTGGAGATGCCGGCGTTGGACTGGGGTAAGCACAGTAAGAAGTCTCACAACACCAGGTTAAAGTCCAACAGGTTTATTTGGTAGCAAATACAAGTTTGTACTTATAAATACTCATAAATATTTATGGTATTTGCTACCAAATTAACCTGTTGGACTTTAACCTGGTGTTGTGAGACTTCTTACTGTTCTTCCATTGAGCCAATGTCTAATCCAATTTACTACCTCTCCATGTATACCTAGCGACTGAACCTTCCTCACTTATGTCCCATGTGGGACCTTGTCAAAGGCCTTACTGACGTCCATGCAGGCAACATCCACTGCCTTCCCTTCATCCACTTTCCTGGTAAACTCCATGAAAAAATCTAATAGATAGGTTAGGCATGACCTCCCACGCACAAAGCCATGTTGACTCTCCCTAATATGTCCCTGTCTATTCAAATATTTGTCGATCCTATCTCTTAGTACTCCATCCAATAATTTACCTACTACTGACGCCAAACTTACCGGCCTATAATTTCCCGCATTACTTTTTGAGCCTTTTTTAGCAACGGAACAACATGAGCTATCCTCCAATCATCCGGCACCTCACCCATGGATACCGACATTTTTAATATATCTGCCAGGGCCCCTGCAATTTCAACACTCGTCTCCTTCAAGGTCCGAGGGAATACCTTTCCGGTCCTGGGGATTTATCTTCTCTGATTTGCCTCAAGACAGCAAGCACCTCCTCGCCTTTAATCTGTGTAGGTTCCCTGACCTCCCGACTTGTTGGCCTTATTTCCATAGACTCCATGCCAGTTTCCTTAGTAAATACGGATGCAAAAAACCCATTTAGTATCTCCCCCATTTCTTTTGGTTCCATACATAGCCGACCACGCTGATCTTCAAGAGGACCAATTTTGTCCCTTACTATCCTTTTGCTCGTAATATAACTGTCAAAGCTCTTAGGAAGATCCTTCACCTTGTCTGCCAAAGCAACCTCATGTCTTCTTTTATCCCTCCTGATTTCTTTCTTTAGTAATTTCTTGCATTTTTTAAACTCCTCAAGCATCTTATTTGCTCCCTGTTGCCTATACATGATGTGGAGATGCTGGCGTTGGACTGGGGTAAACACAGTAAGAAGTTTAACAACACCAGGTTAAAGTCCAACAGGTTTATTTGGTAGCAAAAGCCACACAAGCTTTCGGAGCTCTCATACATACATGTCACACATCTCTCTCTTCCTCTTGATCAGAATTCCAATATCCCTCGAGAACCAAGGTTCCTTATTCTTATGCACTTTGCCTTTAATCCTGACAGGAACTTACAAACTCTGCACTCTGAAAATTTCTCCTTTGAAAGCCTCTCACTTACCAATCACATGCTTGCCAGAGAACGCTTTTTAGATCCTTTCTCAGTTCTTCAAATTTGGCCTTTTTCCAGTTTAGAACCTCAACCCGAGGACCAGTTCTATCTTTATCCATGATCAAGTTGAAACTAATGGCGTTATGATCACTGGAACCAAAGTGTACCCCGACTCACACTTCCATCACTTGCCCTAACTCGTTTCCTAATAGGAGATCTAATATTGCATCCTCTCTAGTTGGTACCTCTGTATATTGATTTAGAAATTTTTTCTGAACGCATTTTACAAACTCTAACCCGCCTAGACCTTTAACAGTATGGGAGTCCCAATCTCTATGTGGAAAATTCAAATCCCCCACGATCACAACTTTATGTTTCTTGCAGTTGTCTGCTATTTCTCTGCAGATTTGCTCCTCCAATTCTCGCTGACTATTTAGAGTCTGTAATACAACCCCATTAGTATGGTCATACCTGTCCTGTTTCTCAGCTCCCCCCATATGTCCTCGGTAGACAAGCCCTCTAATCTGTCCTGCCTGAGCACTGCTGTAACATTTTCCCTGACTAGCAATGCCAACCCTTCCCCCCCAGCCCCCCCCCCCGCCCCCCCTCCTTGCCACCGTTCGTCCCTCTGCCTCTATCACATGAAACATCGGAACCCTGGAACTTTGCGCTGCCAGTCCTGCCCCTCCTGTGGCCAGGTTTCAAGAATGGCTATCATGTCATAATTCAATGTGTCAATCCACTCCCCCACCTCGTCTGCCTTCCCCACAATACTGCTGGCATTGAAATAGACGCACCTCAGAAGATTATTACCACCAT